>NC_071293.1:13540570-13583228 GCF_943737925.1 Anopheles nili
AAATGAAGCACAAAATAACAAAAAACTAGCATTTTAAAACTACTATGATTCAATAGATAATGGGTCAATTTTAAAAATTTATAGCGTTTTGGAAAGAGAAACAGCTATATTTTATGATGAATTATTAATGCTTAAAACTTATTAAAAAAAATAATTATTTTCAAAACGTCGGTAAAAAACCATGCAAATTTTGTGGTTGACATTGTATCAAAAAATGGCCTAATAGATCCTAATATTTCATCTTTCACAAACTATTCTGTAACCATTTAATTTCAATTTTATGGATGATTTAGGTGCGAAAAACCCGCAATGAAGAAAATTATACAAACTTGAAACAATGCATTGCCATAGTGTTAATGACTGGGCGACTCCATGGGTGATTCAAATAAATTTGTAGTGTTGCTGGATCGATATTGCTGATTAAAGATATTGCTGCCACGACATTTACTGAACACATTATGGTACTGAATGCTTCACAAATTCCTATAAATAATCTATTGGTAACTGAAACTTAGCAGATGAACTGCTTAGCGATGGTACACGAAGAAGTATACCATTATTCGATTTGCATCTGTCATATCTACCTAGACACATTATTAGGCATACAGTTTTTGTTTATTTTGTATTCCAAAAGTAATAATGCGTATTTTAACTCATCAATCAATAAGAAACCTCCTGTTACGATCTTGCATGTTGAGCTATTCGATCTTACATAAAGCTCGATTTCCAAGGTGCTAATGAAAAATCTTACAATGATGTTTTGTATGTCCTTTGTATCCTTTATACCGAAATAATTAAAAGTCTATATGTTTAAATAATCATTCAATAATATTGAAAAAATGTTTCATATTTCCGTTTAACTCATAATAACAGAAAACGATAGAAACACGGAAAGACTTTCTAGAATCCGTTGAAAAATTCAGTATTAAAGATACGTTAATCAGTTTATTACATATTATTATAATACTATAACAATTTAGTCATTACTACATGAAACACAAATTACACTGCTTCAAAAATTATTCTAGCAACGCAATGGATTACAATTGCATAAATTTAGGCTGAAATTTACATGTAAAACAATGTTATGCAGATTTAGTAAAATATTGAGAAGTTATTAACTTCAATTTGTCAAATTAAATCTTCAAGAACATCATTCTGTACATGTCAAATAAAAGTATTAGAAAATTAAAGCGCTAGACTTTTATCCCGCTGTATGGGAGGTGCCCCCTGTGCATTGAGCCCATCAATTACATGGTCCAGATAGATGGTGTTTTTTCTCAAATAACAACCTTCAGAAAAGAAACTGTACATTTTTTCTATTGGTAGTTTCATTGCAGCTAGTTCTTGTATTTTTTTCATTAAATACTGATTGGTTTTAGCAGCATATCTATCATCATCGTCAATATTCAAACGGATGGTTTCTTACTCTAACCATTGCTGATATCTTTATCGGATGTATCCTACACTGATTTAGGATGATATGGTTTATTGATGTAAGGTTTTTCCAGTTTGAGCGTATGATAATTTTATTGATTTGCTCATTTGAGAACCTTGCGACGCTGTTTATTATGCAGAAATTGTGTATTTTTTTGTTTACATACTGTATTTCTATTACGATACATATCATTCAATAGCAAATATATCTGAATACGGTGAGATTTTAAATAACTCTACAGCTCATACAGGTGATCGTTTTAAAATAGAGAGTAAAGTCACTGCAACACTCAATAGCGCTGGGGAAAGAGTAAGCTAAATTTTCGGTGAAGTGAAGAAAAGGTAGTGAGTGCAAGCGAGAGCGAAGAGTGAAACGGTAGCTTTTGCATTGCATATTTTGCGGTTGGGAGTGGGAACACGAATAGACACATCAAAGTGTGAAAAACACCATTAATCGCAAAAATGCCCCTTAATAATTCCTTAAACCACTATTATTCAGTAAGATTTCATTTTTATTTACTGATTTGAGTTGCTTTTTAAATGAGGTTGGTGTAAAAAATTTGCATTTATATTACAGAGAGTAATGATTAAGAACACTAAATAGCGTTTTGAAAGTGAATAGCAGGTGAAAGTGAAACAGGTGAAAAATGATGCGGGATAGGAATAATTGTTTCCAGACAGAAATTAGAAATAGAAATAATTTGAACGTCATGCATGCTGAGGATGGAGTAATGTGTTATTTTTCCTTATTGCTATATTAAGGAATTGATATGACGGATCCAACAAAAATGGATAAAGAATCGAAAGAGGTTTTCAAAAGGGTGGATATTGAAAATACCAGGCATCAACAATGGTTTTACTTATTCTATGACACGAATGAGGCCAACTCTCAGAAAGAAATATTTCGGCAAGAACGGGTTGATCATACGAAACACAGGATGTGTAGAGAAATGCTGGATGTGAAAAAGCGAGGGAAGAGAGACTTTAAAATAACATCGTTTTGTTAATATGATATTGTGGAAAGAATAAAGAAAGGCGATAGTTAAGATGGCTGAAAGTGTAGATGGGTGGAATAAGGATGTCAGGATGGTTTGCAATTCAAAGTTTAGTAAATTTTATTAGCTGTTTGAAGAAAATCAGTAAATGAAGAAATTAACAAAATAGAAAACTTATTTTTAGATACAGTTAATTACTAATCAAATAGAATAAATGCCGGAAGACGTAAAAAAACATACACATATCAATGTTTGAATCAATCTCAGAAAGCTCGGGATAAGGCAAATAAAGGGAACAAATGCCCTTTGTCTATTACAGTGGCGGCTCACGTGGAGTCGTCCATACAGCTTGTCCGTCACAATAAAAAAATCAATGCTTGAATTCAGCGGCAGTCGTAAAAATACCCCTTATGCTCCCTTAAACTACGTCAACCCTATAAAAAATTCGGTATCTCTGGTAGGTTTGGAATTAATTGATAATATTTTTTCTTTGAAGTGGGCGGATGTAGTTAATAATTTTAGAACTTTTTTCAACTAGTTAAGTACTACATAAGTTGCAGGATGGATATTTTACTTTAAATTAATCACATATAAAATTAATTAATATATTGTTTACTCTTTGTTTTCTTGAGAAATTGAAAATACAACACGCACAGTGAGGCAATTTGAAAGCTCAATGCTTAAGACACAAATTATAGATGAAAGAAATATTTTCACCATGATTTATGTCTAATTTTCGCATTTTGCTGAAAAAACATATTTATGGTCACGGGAGAGATGATGGGTGTAGTAAACCAAAGATTACGAATAGATGCAGATAGGAATATAGTGCAGATAGGACAGAAACTGAAGCAAGAAGAATAGACACACCAAAGTTTGTATTACACTAGCAGTTGTAAAAATGCCCCTTAAGTTTCCTTAAACTACGTTGACCCGAATGAAATCGGGTAAATCAGTTACTAATAAAAATAAAACTATTAAAAATTCACATGCTTACCTTAAATCCCAAAATGGGTCAAACATCGTACTCTCTAAATTACAATATGTACACTTCAAAGTGCTACGTAACTGCCCCACGAAAAGATCTTTGATCATGGAGTTTTCTGCTTTAGAATACCAATCCCAAAGCATGTTCGCCTTTACACGATTACTACAAAGTAAAAAGTAAATTGAGATTTTCATGATTGCACAAAATACAGAAGATGTTTATGTTTATATATTGATAGACATTTGATCATTTGACCATAACCTACTCCATGTTGTCGTCGATGTCGCCTAGGGCTTCTCTTTTAACGGTATTATTCAGAGCACCATGCAGAGAATCAATAAAAAATCTCAAAAACTCTTGTGCATCTTGCTGCGCAGATCCGGAATACATTCGATGTTTGCTTGAAAAGGCATACTTAAACTCTGACGGATTCATACAGCTATGCAACCCGCTCCACATACCATTGATCAGTTTGGTGTATTCTAAATAAAAATGAGTAGAAAGCACATTCTATACAGATTCAAACTAATATGTTATTGACACCATGACAAACCTATTAGAATACGTTTATCTTTGTTGTTCCCACATTCATCCGATAGTCGATTGCGCAAAAAAGCAGTAAGCTCTTGTGTATGGCTTAGGCACTGCAGCATAGAATTCATGAAGCACGTGTTACCAATGTTCCATAGACCACATAAACCTAAAACCATGTAAAAAATATTTACATGTATATTTTATGTTATCTTAGAGATCAATAACACATACCTTCTTTTTTTCCTTTTGTACACATATATGCCCCTAGGCTGTTACGTGAGGAATCAGAATTTCTAAATCTCAATTCTTGGTCGTCTTTTTCGCTTCCTGAAGAGTTTTTTTTTTTTGAGCCAGAAAATTGATCAATTTTTTCCTGTTCGAGGGGCAATGTAAAAGATATAATTTAAGCAAGAAACAAAATTTACCAATTTTTTTGAGAAGAAGATCTAAACCGTATAAATTATATAGGTTCATGGTATTTTATTTTAAATTAATTTGTGACATAATTTATTTGTTTTTAGTTATTATATCTTGTTTTGTTTTATCAATTTTGTAAAAAAAAGTGGAATGCGATACATCCAGCCTTACGAAATACTATGAGCGTAAAATTTAACTGTACCCAGGTTTCACACATATGATCAGAGGCTTGAGTGTCGATACAGACCTCAACCTAACCTCAAGCTTATTATTGCTACGAGCAGCTCTTTAGGAATTTTTTGTATTATAGTCTATGATAACTTCGTTACGAGCGCAAGCTATGATTTGAATTAGATCTTGGAAGGTACGCATTGCGCATAAGCTCGGAGTAATGGAGCCTTTGGGGGCTCAAAAGCCGAAATCGTTAGTATGTGTTACAAACACACGATGCTGTCGGATGCTCTTGACAAATGTCATCAATTGAAACTCTGCTACCGGGTTGTTGCAAGGATTTCGTGAATGAATTTGTGACCCGTGGGGACTCTAGCCGTGAAAAATACAGCATGCAGCCATAAGCTGCAATAGGGACCTCATTAAAACATGGAGATTTATAAACAGCTTTGGAAGTACTAGACCCGACTATAGACAGGAAACTCACAACTTTTACAAAGTGCTAAACGTGACGATGAGTGATGCTGTTGACAAAATCATAATGTATCGCAATGCTAAGAGGAGCATTCGGATAGATTAACAAAAGGTGATTGACAGGTGGACCGCAGACGGGAGACCCAGATTTGGGAACGGAATGCAGATTCAAGCGGAACATCACACTGCACAGTGGGCACTCCCATACAAATACCGGGATAAAAGCCTAGCGCCAATTTTCACCGAAATATTTGACTGAAACGAACAATTTGGTATTACTGAAAATGATATATGATCAGTTTTTGGTGCCATGTTCATGCCCTTTTGGATATTACAAATCCATAAAAAAGTTTGTCATGTATTCTAACGCCTGTCTGTATGCCATTGTTAAACTTTTCGTTACATTTAAACGAACTGATCGGGTAAATTTTATCATTTTTGATGAATGCATAGTCACATAATAATTTAAATCTTTTATAAAATATCTATCTACTACTAAATTACTATACGAGCTGATAAACCCGATTTCATTCGGGTCGACGTAGTTTTAGGAAACATACATTTTTACGTATACTGATGTAGTTCAATTTTTGGTGTGTATATCCTTTTTTCTCATTTAGTTGTATCCATTGTTTTTAACGCAATTCCTAGCTTCATCTTTCAAGGTTTTCTATTTCATTTAATTCATCTTTATCTGTTGATCTTGACACATCTTATTCAATTGGCTATACCTGGCTTTTTCAAACTGTCCTGCACTCCTTTTTTAACAAATCTACCGTTTAAACCATCTTAGCTATCAAGGAAAAGATTATATATCAAATCCTTTCTTCTCTTTTTGTTTCACAGCTACCATTTCTCTTCATAATCTTCGCTTCGTATGACCAACACGTTCTTACCACAAATTTTCTCCCTAATCTTTCGCATCTTTCACGTCATGAATTAAGTAAAACCTATTTTTTATGCCTAGTGTTTTTCACTTAAACTCTTTCGAAAATACTTTCTTATCACTACCATTTTTCTTGGATGCGTCATATCAATTTATTTGCATAACAATAAGGAAAAATAGCATGTGGTTCCATTTTGAGCATGTACGACGATCAAATTCTTTCTACTTTTCTATCTCTTATTCTTATTTCTTCACTGAAGCTGCCTAGCAACAATTTTCCATTTCCTTTATATTTCATCTGTATTGCTGTTCCCTTTCAAAACGCCATTCCATGTAATCATTACGCTCTGAAATCCATATTTAAATGTATTACACCAACCACATCTCCATCGTAACTCAACACAATTTAAAAGTGAATCTTATTGAATAAGGGCATAGCGATATGTACAACTATATGTTGAAAAATATTTTACACTTTAAAATTGTGACATGCGTGGAGTGAGGAAGAGTTGAGTTTCTTACTGCAGTTTAATGTCTAAATAAACCGTTGAAGATTGAAATATTGCAGGAAACTGAACTGTTTGTTGACGTATTTGCATTTTTGTGAACTTCTTTTATTCTGGAAATGGAATGAGCGAATTTCAATCTGAAAATGAGCAATTTTCGATGAGCGATTTTTGAACATTCCAATAAATAAGGATTGCATACCGCTGTTTCGGCATTGGAAAACATGATATTTTGCTACTTGTTGCATAGATTGTGTTAAGGCATACATGAAAAGTTGTTGTTAAATTAGACGATATTTGTTATTTTGGGCATTTTTTATTCCAATTTTCCGAATAGGTATTGTATGCCCGCCACCAATTTGTTTCCACCCGGGAAAGCTGCAACGTCACCATTCTAATTTTCCAGTAAATATGGACATTTTAAGGAATTTGCCTCATAAAATCATCCGCACCAAGCTTTATTGCTATGACTGAATTATTTTCTTTGTGATACCGGCAGGAGGTTCTTTGGAAACCTCCCTTTTTTGCACTGGCGTAAATGTATTTTCGTCGAACTATGTATGGGAAGAAGCATTTGTACCGTGTTTCAATTGAATTGAAAGCCATTTGTATTTTTCAATAACTTTTCTCTGTTTGATAGAGGGAGAGGGTTATCCGCTTGTAGAACTGGAATTTTGAAAGTCTTTGTATTAAGTGATAAAATTTTAGTTGATTTCGACGACATATGTACTTCAAAAGAATATTTTATGATGAAATGATGTATACCAAACCGGGAAACTTATACTTCATCACATATTGTATAGAGAGTTTTAAGAAACACATACGCAATATTTAGGTTAAATCAATGTCATTTGTATTCAACGATTTTCAATTACTGTGAAAGGGAATGTAGGGAAGACCCCCTACTCTTTTATCCTCGGAGGGGGCAGGAGGGTTCGGCTTTTTACAAACAGATTTATAAAAACATGTTCAGACAAATTGGTCATCGTTTGAATTTTGTATAGCCAATAACAGACCTACATATTGTTTCATAATAAGCGCAGCGAATGGTATAGAAGATGTCCGTTTTTTCTACGGGGTAACTGAAGCTTTAATTTCTACTCGAAAAGTTAAAAGAAACATGTTTGTCGAATTGCGGATATTTCGGTCTTCATTTGTTTTTTGCCCCCCTTTTTTGTGGTTGTGTTTTTGTGTTGTATTTTTGCATCCTTTTTTATGGTTGTATAGAAGCCCCCTATTTTTCTTGATCTGGGCGGCCGAAACTTTTGATTCTTTTGCAAAATATAAATAGATGCATTTGTGCTAAATTTCGACCAGATCTGTGTTTTGTATTTTTAAGCGAATAATATAGCCTTCTTTGATAGGGGGTTGTATGGGAGCCCCCATTTGTTCCTCACCGAAGTATCTTATGATTTGGTATCTTTTTAAAATTGTAAAAGATGCATTCATCCCGAATTTTAGTCAAACCGGTGGTTTTTTGTATTGTTTAGTAATTATTATAGATTTGTTAGACGGGGGGAGTTTGTATGAGAGCCCCCCTTTTTATCTTACGGGGGTGGATGAAGCTTTGAATACTTTTACCGAATGTAACATGTTTTTCAAATGTCAGCCAAATTGGACATCATTTACAGTTTTAAGCGAAAAATATTCACTTTTTGTGGGAACGAAACATCTATGTATGAAATTTCAGCCCAATCCACGTAGGGGCAAGGGCGGTCATAAGTTCAATTGTTTTTATTCGCTTTTGCTAAATCTGATATTGCCGATTGAAAGTCAGATAGTTAGCTAAGAAAATTCCGAAATTGTAGATTTCTAGCATTTATATCTTCGAAGATACAAAGCTTCAAAATCAAAAAAGCTTGCCAAAATGCTCAAATTTCAGCTAGTCAGTACCCACAACAAAATTCAACTTACTATTTTAATAGTACATTGAGGTGTAAAATATATCAATTATATATCATTAGAAACATAAGTTAGTCTTCTTTTGAATAAAAGTAATACAAAAATTATAAAATTTAAATAAATACATGTTTTTGTGCTATTACTAAATAAAAACCAAAAAAAAATCATGTTTTGCAACTTTGGTAATGAATTACAAAAATGTTTAAAATTGTTTATTTCCATTTTTTTCCTAAAACATACTTTAACATATGATAATGTAATGGTGAAACGCTCCGGACCCACTTCAAACCGCAAATATGTTAAAAATGGATTTGATTTTTTTTGGTATACGCGCCGTAGTACCAAACACAGCGAACATGACTGTAGAATATTGACTAGAAAGACCCGTACCAACGAAGCACTGAACTGTTTTATAAGTATCAATGCCTGAAATGTAAGTTATTTAATTCATAAAAAGTATTTTCAATCTCTCTATTGACTATTTTTCAATATTTTTCAATATCAACATTTACATTTATGCTACGGTAATGCAATGATCTTTAGAGTAGGGTGCAGAAAAATTCAACTTAAAGAGAATATTAACTTGATCGAAAAGTATGATTTTCTTTTGCTTTTTTAAATAATATTTCCTTTAATGTTTAACGAAATGTAAATGTACAATTTTATGTATATATATATATATATATATATATATATATATATATATATATATATATATATATATATATATACATAAAATATATATATATATATATATATATATATATATATATATATATATATATATATATATATTTATATTTATATATATATATATATATACATATATATATATATATATATATATATATATATATATATATATATATATATATATATATGTATATATATATATATATATATATATATATATATATATATATATATATATATATATATATATTTATATATATATATATATATATATATATATATATATATATATATATATACACATATTAACCCTTTGCACTCGAGCGGCGCCGATACGGCGCCCGGCCAATTTGAAGTGTCAACTCGAGCGGCGCCGATACGGCGCCCGACCGATTTCAAGTGTGAACTCGGGCAGCGCCGATACGGCGATTTTCTGCGAAAATCCCTCAAATGGTGGCGTAAGCTTTTCTTTTGGGGCATGGAAATTTCCTTGGTCAATTCATACCTTTTATATAAACAAGAAAAGGACAAAAGAGGGGATAAGCCAATGAGCCATCTGCGATTCCGAAAGACACTCGTCGAACAATTGAGAGGCTCATATCGCCAGCAACGGGAGCAAGCATCTACGTCGCATTCCGACGAAATCCGACTAAATGGGAAGCTTCACATAGTACTAAAAGGGGCAAAAAGGGACTGCAAAGTTTGTTCCGATCGTAGCACGCCTGGAGGAAGGCGGGAAATTTCATATTACTGTGATACGTGTCCAGGCAAGCCTAGGATGCATCTTGGCTATTGTTTTTCTAAATATCACACCAAAACTAATTACAGAGTGTAATACTTATCAAAGTTTGTTGTTTTCGGCATCTAAATGAATAAACTAGTGAAATTTTATTACTTGTATACGCTTGTTTGTTTATAAATGTCTTTAAAGTACCTGTAAAATGTTGACCTAATTTGGCCGAAATCGTCTCGAGTTGCTGGTTCGCGCAAGCGAAAAAGGCCTCGAGTGCAAAGGGTTAACAAACATTCATTTTTATTTATAAGAAAGATATAAGAAAGAAAGCGATAATTTAATTAAAGTCATTTGAAAAAAAAATTCATACAAATAAACTGAAAATAACATCAGTATGCAATACGAATAGGAATCTTGGTGCGATTATGTCATTGCAACTCTATAAGCGCCTGATAATATTATAATATGGTTCAAAATTTATACTCAAATTTTCTAAAAATGATTAAATATCGTTACAGCTTACTATTGTATTTGATCCATTTGAAAATATCACTTGTTTGACAAGGTATTTATCTCCGATTCAGCTTAATGATCGGAGCTTTATCCATTGATAATTTTATATTACATACAAAAATGACACTGATATTACAAAGATGTATATGTTGTTTCTTTGCTTTCAAATGCTTATCACGTGAAAACGAACTCAAGTTAGGGCCCAAAATATAAAAACATTTCTCATGATCGTTGGGTGTTGTTTTTCAATACACTTTGTCAAAAAGTTCCGTATTCAAAGTAATTTTGCTTAAATTATCGTCAGAAGTTCCATTTCTTATGTCATACCATAACCTCAAAAACGGGGGGTTTTGGGCGCTGAACCCTTTATCGTGGCTCAGAAAAAATTCATTATCTTGTGGTGTGGCGCATAGTGGCAGCAGATTTTGTATTGAAATAAAAGATAATGTGTTTTACTACAATCTGTATAATGTTTAAGCTTGAAGACTATTGAAGTTTTATGAAAAAAGTCGTCTTTTAAAAATATTCATGATTTTGAATGGGTATTTTCCATACTTTCACAATTTTTTAATGATGTATCCCTCAAAAACATGAAAAGCATTTATTTTTATAGCAATAACAATAAAATAAGCTTTTCAAAATGGTTAAGTAATTTAATTAAGTATGATTAGTTTAAGAGAAAAAAAATATTGAAGACAGTATAAAAAAAATTGAAAAATTTAATTTTTTTTCACATTTTTTATTTTGACAGGCTAATACTCCGAGAATAAAGGGCTTAGACCCATAATATTTTGGTTTTAACTAAGTTGTTTTCTCTTTTATAAGGAAATAGATACAATTTTTCAAAAATCTAATTTTTTTTAACTTTTAATTTTTTTTTAATTTTTTTTTTACTTTTCTCCCAGCAATTGCCCAACGTACGTGGCTTCACTACTGTGATACGCATTAATTGCGACTCACGTCAATCTAAAGAACAAATCAAGCATGCCAACACCTTTGACCTCGGAAACTATACAGACCCGCGCTAGTGCGTATTCTTCAACATTCGATGGGGTGCATGATGTTTTTCACATTTGCCATTTTTTTAAAACAGATAACAATGGATTTAAGCAGGATCACAAACCTGATATTTAAGAAATACCTAATCGTTTTAGGTTTGCTACGGTTGCGCCCAAACGAGCAGCGTGCTACCATCAAAGATCGCCCATCACACTGATGCTATTGCGGCCATTACATCTTTTTCGGAAAAATACCTGGTATATATCCCAGAGAGTTTGATAGAAGTCGTCGGTGCCGTCGATGACCTCGACTACCCCTTGGAAAACGTCCCAAAATACGGATTACGGGTATTCGAAACCCAGACTGCGCCTCAGGTAAAGGGGCTTGAAGTAAATACTGTATTCCTCAAGTGTTGTTGATAATAAGAAGGTTTACCGGGAGAGATTCTCACTACGAGTAATGACCGTAGGAACCATACTTTGAAAGATCGAGCACTCTGAACCGTATTTCTAACCAAGTTGCCTGTGAAAAAGGTAACGGTGGCCACAGGACCGTGCACTTCTAGACCTCTGCAAAGAAGCGCCTTCGTTGTAAACTAAATTTTCACGACGTCACCTCTTGTCCCATCCACCGCAAAAAACAGGTGACATAAAAGATGACTGTAAGGTGAATCTTACGTAATTTAAGAGATTAAGTAAGGCCTTTCTAAAACAACGGTCGAGAAACCGAAAAAGAAACCCTCTGGCACCCTATTGGCATCCCGTCGTCAAACCGCTAAAGCTCCACACCCATCTCAGAACTTCAAGCCAAATTTTGACGTCAAATTCTCTTTGCTCTCCAACCAAAAACCAAAGAACCCCTCCATTGAAAAATTAACAAAAACCAACATCCTTCTTCAAGCAGAACATTCTAAGTCTCACAGAAATGCTGGATTCACTGCTGGATGAAACAATTTATGAGGGAATGGCTCGAAAATTTGCCATGTGTTAGAATGATGATTCGTCTAGATCAAGAGTCTCCAAACTACGGCCTTCCCGTGCGGCCCGCAGAGCTTTCGGTTTAATTTTGATTTCTAACCATGATTTTGCTAACAACAATATAAGTTTTCAGTACTGTTTCTGGAAACTCTTTCTGATCTCTTGTTTCGTACATTGTACAATGCAGCGTACAAAACGGGATTTCAGTTCAGCGAAGTTTTCAACTTAAGTTGATATCATCACTCACTTGCTTGGTAATACATAGAAACATATACGCTCTTTAAGCACAATAAAAATGGTCATGGTCATGGTCATTTTAACAAGCCTGGTAAGCTTGGCCGGGATTCCAAAAGAGCTCATTGCGTCGTATAGTTTTACCCTGGCTAAGCTGTCGTATGTGGCTTTGAAGTCTATGCAGAGATGGAACGATTGGAGCTGTTGCTTCGCCATCTTCTCCAAGATCTGCCGCATGATGAAGATCTGGTCAGCGGTTGATTTTCTTTTTCGGAATCCTTTCTGATAGTTTCCAACTATCTCTTCTACGAATGGGACAAGTCTCTCTTGCAAGACTAAGGAGAAGATCTTATAGGCGGTATTCAACACCGTAATACCCCTGTAATTGCTACACTGTAGCCTGTTTCCTTTCTTGTATATGGGATAGATGATATCAAGATTCCAATCACAAGGCATCGATTCGCTATCCCACACCTCAGTAATTATTTGATGAATTTCGCGTTCAAGTGCTGCACCTCCGTTTTTTATCAGTTCGGCTGATATTCCGTCGGTGCCGGGTGCTTTATTGTTCTTCAACCGACGGATTGCTTTTCGGGTTTCGTCCATGCTAAGGGGCAGTAGCATGATATCATCCGCTAGTGGAGCCTCTAGCTGTTCGTTGAACTGATCATTTAGTAATTCATCAAAATACTGAGCCCATCGCGAGAGGACCTCTGGCTGGTAGCTGACCAGATTTCCATCCTTATTTCGACAACAGGTCACCTTAAATATGAAGGTTTTTCGGTGACCTGCTATCTGTTGGAAAAACTTTTTTCCTAGGCCGTATTGCACTCTGATTTTTTGGAGCTCCTGCACTCGTTGCTCTTCCTACTGGTGTTTCTTGGTGCGGTGTACTCGTATTTCTTCTCGTATGAGCCGTGTATAATTCTCTGCACATGCCCGCGTTCTATGCCGCTGCTGCATTGCTCGGTATGCGCAGTTCTTACGTTCTGTCACAAGTCTACATTCGTCGTCGAACCAGCCAGATTTGGTGTTGCCTCAACGTGGTGGTAGTGTGGATTTTGCACAGTTCACTATCTTAGTTATTAGAACGTTTCACCGTTCGCTCGTAGTGTCGTATGGAGTTGCTGGTAAAAGAGACTCACCTAAAGCGGATTCGAATGCCTGTTGAACTTTAGCGTCCTTTAGGGAGTCCGTGTTGAGCCGGGCCTGCATTTCTCCCCCATCTCCTTTGTCACGGGGACGGGCGATTCTGCAACGTATCACTAAGCCAACCGAATACTGATCGGAATCAATGTTGGCTCCTCTATATGTTCTGACGTTTAACAGGCTCGACTGTCTTCGGCGGCTTATCAACACGTGGTCAATCTGCTTGGAGGTGGCTCCATCTGGGGCACCGAAGTAACTTTGTGGATGTCCCGACGCGCAAACTTGGTACTTCCCACAACCAGATTACTTGCTGCTGCAAGTTGGACCAATCTATCACCATTGTCGTTACTATGCTCATGTAGACTGTGATCACCAATGTATTGGCGGTACATTGGCTCTCTACCGACTTTTGCAAAATAGAAAAAAGCTTTTGTGCTTACGGCCATCATTTGTATTTTGAATATATATATATATATATATATATATATATATATATATATATATATATATATATATATATATATATATATATATATATATATATATATATATATATATATATATATATAAATTTAAAAATACAAATGATTTGGTTGAAATTTTGTGCATAGGCGTATCATTACTTTAAACTAATGCTGGCAAAATTTCAACCTCCTCAATGAACAACAAAGGGGGGCTCCCATACAACCCTCCCTCCAAAAAGTGAATATTATCCGCTTGAAATTATAAGTAATGCCCGATTTAGCTGAATTCTGGTGCATAAACGTTTCATTACTTAAAATCAATACTCGCAAAATTTGAGCCATCTTAATGGGGAGCAAAGGGGTGCTCCCATACAAACCCCCCTACAAAAAATGAATATTATCCGCCTAAAATTATAGATGGCGCTCAATTTGGCTGAAATTTTGTACATAGATGTTTTATTTTTTTAAACAAATACTGACAAAATTTCAGCCTCCTCAATGAATAACAAAGGGGGGCTCCCGTACAACCCCCTTCCTAAAAGTGAATATTATCCGCTTAAAATTATAGGCGTTGCCTGATTTTGTTAAAATTTGGTGCATAAACATTTCATTACTGAAAATTAACACTGGCAAAATTTCAGCCATTTCAATGAAGAACAAAGGGGGGGCTCCCATACAAACCCCCCCTTCAAAAAATGAATATTATCCGCTTAAAATTATAGATGATGCCTCAAGAACCATCGATTTGATTGAAATTTGTGATGTATGAATCTTTTTCATTTCTTTAAAAGAATCTGAAACGTCAGCTACTCCG
This sequence comes from Anopheles nili, assembly GCF_943737925.1. Classification (NCBI taxonomy): domain Eukaryota; kingdom Metazoa; phylum Arthropoda; class Insecta; order Diptera; family Culicidae; genus Anopheles; species Anopheles nili. The sequence goes on from NC_071293.1 coordinate 13,555,457, forward strand.
GTGGAGAAGAAAGGGAAGCTCACATTCAACCCTCCATAAAAAAATCTTTACTATTCACCTAATAATATAAAACACAGATCTTGCCGAAATTAAGCACAAAAGCTTTTTTTTTATTTTGCAAAAGTCGGTAGAGAGCCAATGTACCGCCAATACATTGGTGATCACAGTCTACATGAGCACAGTAACGACTATGGTGATAGATTGGTCCAACTTGCAGCAGCAAGTAATCTGGTTGTGGGAAGTACCAAGTTTGCGCGTCGGGACATCCACAAAGTTACTTGGGTGCCCCAGATGGAGCCACCTCCAAGCAGATTGACCACGTGTTGATAAGCCGCCGAAGACAGTCGAGCCTGTTAAACGTCAAAACATATAGAGGAGCCAACATTGATTCCGATCAGTATTCGGTTGGCTTAGTGATACGTTGCAGAATCGCCCGTCCCCGTGACAAAGGAGATGGGGGAGAAATGCAGGCCCGGCTCAACACGGACTCCCTAAAGGACGCTAAAGTTCAACAGGCATTCGAATCCGCTTTAGGTGAGTCTCTTTTACCAGCAACTCCATACGACACTACGAGCGAACGGTGGAACGTTCTAATAACTAAGATAGTGAACTGTGCAAAATCCACACTACCACCACGTTGAGGCAACACCAAATCTGGCTGGTTCGACGACGAATGTAGACTTGTGACAGAACGTAAGAACTGCGCATACCGAGCAATGCAGCAGCGGCATAGAACGCGGGCATGTGCAGAGAATTATACACGGCTCATACGAGAAGAAATACGAGTACACCGCACCAAGAAACACCAGTAGGAAGAGCAACGAGTGCAGGAGCTCCAAAAAATCAGAGTGCGATACGGCCCAAGAAAAAAGTTTTTCCAACAGATAGCAGGTCACCGAAAAACCTTCATACCTAAGGTGACCTGTTGTCGAAATAAGGATGGAAATCTGGTCAGCTACCAGCCAGAGGTCCTCTCGCGATGGGCTCAGTATTTTGATGAATTACTAAATGATCAGTTCAACGAACAGCTAGAGGCTCCACTAGCGGATGATATCATGCTACTGCCCCTTAGCATGGACGAAACCCGAAAAGCAATCCGTCGGTTGAAGAACAATAAAGGACCCGGCACCGACGGAATATCAGCCGAACTGATCAAAAACGGAGGTGCAGCACTTGAACGCGAAATTCATCAAATAATTACTGAGGTGTGGGATAGCGAATCGATGCCTTGTGATTGGAATCTTGATATCTTCTATCCCATATACAAGAAAGGAAACAGGCTACAGTGTAGCAATTACAGGGGTATTACGGTGTTGAATACCGCCTATAAGATCTTCTCCTTAGTCTTGCAAGAGAGACTTGTCCCATTCGTAGAAGAGATAGTTGGAAACTATCAGAAAGGATTCCGAAAAAGAAAATCAACCGCTGACCAGATCTTCATCATGCGGCAGATCTTGGAGAAGATGGCGAAGCAACAGCTCCAATCGTTCCATCTCTGCATAGACTTCAAAGCCACATACGACAGCTTAGCCAGGGTAAAACTATACGACGCAATGAGCTCTTTTGGAATCCCGGCCAAGCTTACCAGGCTTGTTAAAATGACCATGACCAACGTCACATGCCAGGTGATGGTGGATGGAAAAATCTCAAGACCCTTTGCTACCACCAAGGGTCTGCGCCAGGGCGATGGGCTTGCCTGTCTCCTTTTCAACCTGGCGCTAGAAAGGGCCATCCGAGACTCAGGAGTGGAAACCTCGGGGACCATCTTCTACAAGTCAATCCAGATTCTGGCATACGCTGATGACATAGACATCATTGGTTTGCGACTCTCCTATGTAGCAGAAGCTTACAAACGGATTGAGCAGGCGGCTGAGAACGTCGGTTTGGAGATTAACGAGGCAAAAACCAAAATGATGGTGGCACCGTCAGCGGCCCTGCTAACATACACTAATGCGAGTCTACGCAGGGGTGACGTACAGATAGGTGAGCGAACCTTTGAAGTCGTCCAAAACTTCACCTATCTTGGATCAAAAGTCAGCACCAACAGTAGCATAGAAGTTGAATTATGCGCAAGGGTGCTGGCAGCCAACCGGTCATACTACAGCCTGAGGAAACTTCTCCACTCAAAATACCAGTCGCGACGGCTGAAGCTGGAACTATATAAAACACTCATAGTTCCAGTACTCACATACGCCTCTGAGACATGGACCTTGTCCAAAGCTGACGAAACCCTCTTAGCCGCGTTCGAGAGGAAGATGCTCAGATGGATTTTTGGCCCCGTATGTGTGGAAGAACAATGGAGGAGCCGATACAACGAAGAGCTCTACGAACTGTACGATAGCCTCACAGTCGTGCAGCGAATTAGACTCGCCAGGCTCCGGTGGGCTGGTCATGTCATTAGAATGGCACCGGACGACCCAGCCCGTAAACTCCTTATAGGCTGCCCAAATGGACAGAGGAGGCGTGGTAGGTCCAAACTGAGATGGAGTGATGGCGTGGATGCGTCCGCCAAAAAGGCCGGAATTAACGATTGGCAGACGACGGCGCTCGACCGCGACCGGTTCCGGTTTCTCCTGGAGCAGGCCAAGACCGCCAAGCGGTTGTAGCGCCTGATAAGTAAGTAAGTAAGCAGAATTTTAAAGGAGAAACAAAGGCAGAATGCTTAGTTCATTATGCATATGATTTAATAAGCAACCTGCAAAAGTAGCTCAGTGAAATGTTTTCTGAAGTTGACGAAAAGGCTTCAGAAATTATAATTTTTCAAAATTCATACGAAGCCGTAGTTCTGAATTGTCCCAATGAATTGCAGTTGGAGCTCATCGAGATTCAAGAGAAAGATAACCTCAAAAGTAAATTCAAAGAAGTAATTGAATTATACAAATTATTGACGAAAATAGATTTTCCAAACATGAAGGATTTTGCGTGTAAGTACATTTCACTGTCCGGAACAACATATTTGTGCGAACAAACATTTCCTCGAATGAATTACGTACAAAATAGTTTGAGATCTTCTTCTTCTTCTTCTTCTTCTTCTTCTTCTTCTTTACTAAGGTTTTAACACTGTACGATGCAGAAGTCCAGCTACCTGGGCCCTCCTATATTAATCCGTGTTCTGACTCCACTCAACCTTAGTAGTAACTAGGACCGGCAACTAATGGCCATATGTCCATTTGCTTAGCAATTTACTTGTTAGTTTTCTCGAATCTAATCTAATCTTCTGAATTAGATTGTTTTTGACATCTTCACTATTATATTCCGACGGGTTTATAACCTGGTGTGCGTTACTCAAAGTTCGTTCTGTCTGTCTCTAATTTTTGTGGGAGTGTTTATATTTTAAAATTTAATTTTGTTGTCTCTTATGAAACTTATTAGAGATTTCATTTTCTTGGTGTCCCTTGTTTTCCATGCGTTTTCAAAGGTTTACTCGTCTACACCCATGGCATTTCTTCTTTCCAATCTTAATTTATCACAGTAGAATATCTTATGTCTTGCTGTGTCTGGGGAGTTACATGTATCGCAGGTTCCAGAGTCAATATGTTTCATTTTATGTAGCCAGTAGTTACTGTAATCGTGACCCGATATCAATCTGTTTAACATTTTAATGTCTTTTGCTGCCAAGTTTAATTTTGCATACCACATTTTCCTAGTAAGGCGCGGTTGGAATTTTTGGAATGTTCTTCCTTTGGTTAGGCGCATGTTGTTATACCACTTATCGGCTTCTATTTGGGCTTTGTTTTTAAATTCGGTTATGGCATCTGCTAGTCTAATTTTACTCTTAATCCTTGTATCACTATTTGTACCTTCTTTGGCGAGTTGGTCAGCAATTTCTTTGCCCTCTACCCTCACATGGCTCGGAATCCATTGTATTTCAGCCTGGGTTGTATCCCAGTAGTTTAGTATGTCTCCTATGATTTCATTTGTTACACCTTCCGTAAATGAGTTTTTTAGTATGGTGCAGGCTGCATTACTGTCTGTGAACACTGTTGGGTGGCTCATACCCTCCTTTTTTACAAATTCCAGTGCTTCCTTTATGGCATATAGCTCAGTGGTGCATATAGACGTTGGTATGCTTAGTTTGCGGACTATGTTTAGCGGTTCTTCGTTAGCTTTCCTAATGTGTATGCCTATACCGCATCCATTTAGGTTCTTGCTGCCATCAGTGAATATTCTAATATCTTTGGGGTAGGAGTCTATAATTTCTAGAGTAAGTAGTTTTGTAGTTGCTGGGTTCATCTGTTTTTTTCTATTGACACCTGGAATTTCGGTTGTGATTCTTGATTCATTGTTGGAGTTAAGGTAAGTGTTATGATCAAAGTTGGCGATAGCTATATATATTTCTTTGTACTCCAAGTAAATATTTTCTTGCGCTGTGTGTTTGTTTCCTGTTCTTTGGTTTAATAGCTTGACTAATCTGCTGTTATTTGGTTTTGAGTAAGCTACGGATTTAGCCAGTTGTTTAGCTACCAGGAATTGGGATCTGATAGATAGAGGTTTTTCAGCAGCAATCGCATATAGTGAGTTGATGGGAGTACTTTTAGTACATCCTGTGACTCTTCTCAAGGATTGGTTGAATGTAGTAGCTAGAGCGTTTTGTCTCGTTTTATTCGAGTTTAGGCAGAGGCCACTGCCATATTCGATGATTCCTCTTACAATCGCTCGGTGAGCCTGAACTGCCTTTTCAGGGTTTATGTTATTGTTTATCCCGCATATGGATTTCATAATTTATAGTCTACTAATAGCCTTGAGTCTTAAGTTTTTGGCATGCAGATTGAATTTTAGTTTGCTGTCTATAGTTATTCCTATGAATCTATGATTGCGGACTTGCTCTAGAAGTGTATTTCCTAAAGATATGTTTATCTTGTCCTTGTCACTGGGGAATCTCATAACTTTCGATTTTCAGGATTTAAGGAGTTCAGCGTGTTTTTAAGCCAGGTGGCCGTATTTTGTAAGTTTTGTTCAACCTCCTTTGTCGACTTTCCTGCTTCTATGATTGTGAAGTCGTCTGCATATTGTAGAATTCTAGTCTTATTGTCATTTATGGCGTGGCAACAGGCAGTGTATAAGTTGAAGAGAGTTGGTGAAAGTACGTCACCTTGTGGTAATCCATTATTTACTCTTCTCTTGATCAACTTATTTTCTATTGAAAATAAGTTGATCAAGAGAAGAGTAAATAATGGATTATTATTCTATTATTATTTTCTATATTCATTCTATTTTCTATTATTTTCTATCAACTTATTTTCTATTCTATTTTCTATTCTTACGTTCTATTGGATAAGAAGCTGCCTATCCATCCGATATCTTCCTCAGATATCATGGATTGGCGCATGATCTCTAAAAGTTGTATTGTTGCTACACTATTGTATGCATTTTTAACGTCGATAAAAATTATACCACTGCGGAGAGAGTCCCGCCTGTTTGCTGATACCATGTTAGTTATCAACTCTATCATCGACAGCGTTGATCTGTGTTTTCGGAAGCCAAAGCTAGTATCCGGTATTCTATTGTATTTATCCAGCTGGTAGTTAATATTTTATAAAACTGCCGAATTAGTGATTTTGGTAATTGTCGAAAGAAGGGCAATTAGTCTGAAGTTTTCGGTTTTTTTTTGGGTCTTTGCCCATTTTTTTATGGCTACTATCTTGATTTTTTTTAATTTAGCCGCAACTTTGCCAACTTGATACATTTTATTAACTTCCTTAATGATAGACAGAGTGTTATTTTTGCTTAGCAGACTTAGTGTTCTGTAGGATATGTTGTCCGATCCCGGCGATGTATTCTTTTTTTTTCTCGAGGATATTTTGCCAAGACTCATAATTAATTTAATTTTTCAGAATAATAGTTATTTGTTATTCTTTGGTCTCGACGATGTGTCTTCGGGAAGTTGATTTTTAAGAATTCTTTGTCCTTTTGATTGCTGTTGTTTATTATGTTATTTTTTGTAGAGATATTATTTTTCCCGTAACACTTTCTAATAATGAGCCAGAGCTGAGCAGTGGATGCACTTGAATTTATTGATTCTAGCCAAGATTCAAAATTCTTTCTTTTCTCTTGCTTCTTCAAATATCTGAATTTTGCTAGGTCCCTTTTAAAATTGATAAGGTTTTCTAACGTTTGGTGGTTATTAAAATTTTTTCTCGCTTGATTCTTGTTTTTCCATGCCTGCTGAAGATCTGTTATCCACCAGCACTTGGGAACATGGGCCGTGGTATATTTGTTATTATGTATTATTTCTTGAATCTTTTTTGAGATAGAATCAATGCTTTTTTCACATTCTAGCTTGGTGATTTCTTTTTCAATGCGAGCCTTATTATAGGCCACTCCCATATACGGGCGGTTTGTGGTAATTAGTTTGATATATTATCATGCGGTGACTACTCCCTCCTAAGTGTTGCTCTGATACCTCTCTAGTTATATCTAGAGTTTTCTTAGAGTAGGTTAGCTCTTTGTTATGCAGAATGGAAAAACTAGAATTATTTATGAGGTATAATAGTCCTCTACCTCTAGTGTCTGTATATGGGTTCCCCCACGCTTCATAATTAATCGCAGTAATTATCGTATTTTTATGTAGATTGGTTGCATTTAGAATTTTTTCCATGGTTCTTACAAATGCTTTCTTTGGAGTTGAGGGTTTTACATATATCGAAATTATTATTATATAAAGGTTCGCCACTTTAATCGCGGTAGTTTGTATGAATTTATTACTCTTGCAAATATTAATTTCTTCAAACTTATACCGGTTTTTTAATATGATGCAGCTACCCCCGTAGCCGTCTTCTCGGTGTTGATATATTATGTTCTAACCTTTCATTTTTGGGAGTGTGTTAGAGTTTGGATTTGTCCATACCTCCTGTAAGCAAATGGCATCCAAATTAGCCTCTGTTGCTACTTTTTTCAATTCGTCCAAATTGTTTTTTAACCCTTGAATATTGTATTGGACTAAATTAAACATGCTAATGGGTGCGTTGAGGATGCTTGTAATGTATAGCCTATAGGGTTTTTGTTTTTATTAGATAGTTGTTATTATGTTAGTTCTTTATAATGGAGTGAGTGTTCTGTGTATGCCTATTGCTTGTTTGTTCGTTGGCGATGCTATACGATCGTCGAACGGTACAATTTCTTCGTTATTATACGGTAGAATTTCAGTGTCGGAAAGAATGCAATTGACTGTAGTATTTGTATGAGTATTGACCTTTGTGATTTCTGTTGTATTAGTGATCTCATTGCGGGGCGTGCAATTTATGATTTTTGGTGGGTATTTGTATTACCAGGGTTTTCTAGTTCTTGTTGATAAGAGTTGGGGCTATCTGTCTTTTCATAATTGCGGATTTCTGAATGTGGTGGAATGTGTCTGGTATTCACTGTTTCAGCGAATATTTTTTTTTATGTTTTTACGAGGGATAATCGGAGCTTGGGCTCTTCTGATTTCTCGAGCTTCTCTTGCGGAAACTCTATTTGTAGTTTGAATTTTTTTATCTCTAATTCGTCAAGGTATACGGTGCATGTCTTGTCTAAAGTGCTGTGGGCTTCGCCGCATTCTAGGCATTTAGTTTCATAATCACATGTCTCATGATACGTATTTGCGCAGTTAGCACACTTTTTACTACTTTTACAAAACTTTTTTGTGTGCCCCAGTCTTAGGCACTTCATGCATCGCATCGGCTTAGGGATGTATAACTCCACTTTCAAATCATAGTAATAACCAAAGTTTACATTATGTGGGGTACTGACAGAATGCTTGGACAATGTTGGAGTTAAGGTAAGTGTTATGATCAAAGTTGGCGATAGCTATATATATTTCTTTGTACTCCAAGTAAATATTTTCTTGCGCTGTGTGTTTGTTTCCTGTTCTTTGGTTTAATAGCTTGACTAATCTGCTGTTATTTGGTTTTGAGTAAGCTACGGATTTAGCCAGTTGTTTAGCTACCAGGAATTGGGATCTGATAGATAGAGGTTTTTCAGCAGCAATCGCATATAGTGAGTTGATGGGAGTACTTTTAGTACATCCTGTGACTCTTCTCAAGGATTGGTTTAATGTAGTAGCTAGAGCGTTTTGTCTCGTTTTATTCGAGTTTAGGCAGAGGCCACTGCCATATTCGATGATTCCTCTTACAATCGCTCGGTGAGCCTGAACTGCCTTTTCAGGGTTTATGTTATTGTTTATCCCGCATATGGATTTCATAATTTATAGTCTACTAATAGCCTTGAGTCTTAAGTTTTTGGCATGCAGATTGAATTTTAGTTTGCTGTCTATAGTTATTCCTATGAATCTATGATTGCGGACTTGCTCTAGAAGTGTATTTCCTAAAGATATGTTTATCTTGTCCTTGTCATTGGGGAATCTCATAACTTTCGATTTTCAGGATTTAAGGAGTTCAGCGTGTTTTTAAGCCAGGTGGCCGTATTTTGTAAGTTTTGTTCAACCTCCTTTGTCGACTTTCCTGCTTCTATGATTGTGAAGTCGTCTGCATATTGTAGAATTCTAGTCTTATTGTCATTTATGGCGTGGCAACAGGCAGTGTATAAGTTGAAGAGAGTTGGTGAAAGTACGTCACCTTGTGGTAATCCATTATTTACTCTTCTCTTGATCAACTTATTTTCTATTGAAAATAAGTTGATCAAGAGAAGAGTAAATAATGGATTATTATTCTATTATTATTTTCTATATTCATTCTATTTTCTATTATTTTCTATCAACTTATTTTCTATTCTATTTTCTATTCTTACGTTCTATTGGATAAGAAGCTGCCTATCCATCCGATATCTTCCTCAGATATCATGGATTGGCGCATGATCTCTAAAAGTTGTATTGTTGCTACACTATTGTATGCATTTTTAACGTCGATAAAAATTATACCACTGCGGAGAGAGTCCCGCCTGTTTGCTGATACCATGTTAGTTATCAACTCTATCATCGACAGCGTTGATCTGTGTTTTCGGAAGCCAAAGCTAGTATCCGGTATTCTATTGTATTTACCCAGCTGGTAGTTAATATTTTATAAAACTGCCGAATTAGTGATTTTGGTAATTGTCGAAAGAAGGGCAATTAGTCTGAAGTTTTCGGTTTTTTTTTTGGGTCTTTGCCCATTTTTTTATGGCTACTATCTTGATTTTTTTTAATTTAGCCGCAACTTTGCCAACTTGATACATTTTATTAACTTCCTTAATGATAGACAGAGTGTTATTTTTGCTTAGCAGACTTAGTGTTCTGTAGGATATGTTGTCCGATCCCGGCGATGTATTCTTTTTTTTTCTCGAGGATATTTTGCCAAGACTCATAATTAATTTAATTTTTCAGACTAATAGTTATTTGTTATTTTTTGGTCTCGACGATGTGTCTTCGGGAAGTTGATTTTTAAGAATTCCTTGTCCTTTTGATTGCTGTTGTTTATTATGTTATTTTTTGTAGAGATATTATTTTTCCCGTAACACTTTCTAATAATGAGCCAGAGCTGAGCAGTGGATGCACTTGAATTTATTGATTCTAGCCAAGATTCAAAATTCTTTCTTTTCTCTTGCTTCTTCAAATATCTGAATTTTGCTAGGTCCCTTTTAAAATTGATAAGGTTTTCTAACGTTTGGTGGTTATTAAAATTTTTTCTCGCTTGATTCTTGTTTTTCCATGCCTGCTGAAGATCTGTTATCCACCAGCACTTGGGAACATGGGCCGTGGTATATTTGTTATTATGTATTATTTCTTGAATCTTTTTTGAGATAGAATCAATGCTTTTTTCACATTCTAGCTTGGTGATTTCTTTTTCAATGCGAGCCTTATTATAGGCCACTCCCATATACGGGCGGTTTGTGGTAATTAGTTTGATATATTATCATGCGGTGACTACTCCCTCCTAAGTGTTGCTCTGATACCTCTCTAGTTATATCTAGAGTTTTCTTAGAGTAGGTTAGCTCTTTGTTATGCAGAATGGAAAAACTAGAATTATTTATGAGGTATAATAGTCCTCTACCTCTAGTGTCTGTATATGGGTTCCCCCACGCTTCATAATTAATCGCAGTAATTATCGTATTTTTATGTAGATTGGTTGCATTTAGAATTTTTTCCATGGTTCTTACAAATGCTTTCTTTGGAGTTGAGGGTTTTACATATATCGAAATTATTATTATATAAAGGTTCGCCACTTTAATCGCGGTAGTTTGTATGAATTTATTACTCTTGCAAATATTAATTTCTTCAAACTTATACCGGTTTTTTAATATGATGCAGCTACCCCCGTAGCCGTCTTCTCGGTGTTGATATATTATGTTCTAACCTTTCATTTTTGGGAGTGTGTTAGAGTTTGGATTTGTCCATACCTCCTGTAAGCAAATGGCATCCAAATTAGCCTCTGTTGCTACTTTTTTCAATTCGTCCAAATTGTTTTTTAACCCTTGAATATTGTATTGGACTAAATTAAACATGCTAATGGGTGCGTTGAGGATGCTTGTAATGTATAGCCTATAGGGTTTTTGTTTTTATTAGATAGTTGTTATTATGTTAGTTCTTTATAATGGAGTGAGTGTTCTGTGTATGCCTGTTGCTTGTTTGTTCGTTGGCGATGCTATACGATCGTCGAACGGTACAATTTCTTCGTTATTATACGGTAGAATTTCAGTGTCGGAAAGAATGCAATTGACTGTAGTATTTGTATGAGTATTGACCTTTGTGATTTCTGTTGTATTAGTGATCTCATTGCGGGGCGTGCAATTTATGATTTTTGGTGGGTATTTGTATTACCAGGGTTTTCTAGTTCTTGTTGATAAGAGTTGGGGCTATCTGTCTTTTCATAATAGCGGATTTCTGAATGTGGTGGAATGTGTCTGGTATTCACTGTTTCAGCGAATATTTTTTTTTATGTATTTACGAGGGATAATCGGAGCTTGGGCTCTTCTGATTTCTCGAGCTTCTCTTGCGGAAACTCTATTTGTAGTTTGAATTTTTTTATCTCTAATTCGTCAAGGTATACGGTGCATGTCTTGTCTAAAGTGCTGTGTGCTTCGCCGCATTCTAGGCATTTAGTTTCATAATCACATGTCTCATGATACGTATTTGCGCAGTTAGCACACTTTTTACTACTTTTACAAAACTTTTTTGTGTGCCCCAGTCTTAGGCACTTCATGCATCGCATCGGCTTAGGGATGTATAACTCCACTTTCAAATCATAGTAATAACCAAAGTTTACATTATGTGGGGTACTGACAGAATCGAACGTTAGTATGGCCGTACGGATATTGACCCATATGCCATCCTTGTCTTTTCTTTTCATGATCTCTACGTCTTTTACTTTTTGATCAGCAAGCCCAGCTATGATTTCCTCCTTAGTAGTAAATGGGATGGCATCACATCTTATTACACCTTTAAATGAGCTAAGGGTCTCATGCTTGTAAACTTTAGTTTCGATTCCGTTGGTAGATTTAAGATCGATTTTCTTCAATCTGTCTGCTTGTTTTTTACTTCTTACTAGTACAAGAAGTCTGCCATCTTTTAAAATGGTGACCTTTTTTGGCATTTCGTTAATTGCTAGTTCAATGACTTTTTGTACTAAGAAGGGATTAGCTGCTCTAAGAGGTTTCTCGAGAGTACATCCTTCGATAACCATAAAGGTTTCCTCTTTCGCGAAGAATTCATTTAGAGGAATTTTATCCCCTCTGATTTTCCTTTTCTTCTGTTTTCTGCTAGGGCTCTGACCCAACGGCTCGTAATACGAGCCAAAAGCCTGCCCTCCCCTGGGGTCCTCGACTCCCATCGCACTAGTAATGTGTTCTTATTATTAGTGTTTTAATTGTGAGAGTTTTTGAGTCTGCTATTTACGTGTTCCTTTTTTGTCGCTGTCTTCTTTTTTTTATTTGGAGATGCACTAATTCACTGTTTTAGATAGGTTTATGTGTTCAGATGACTAGTCGCCTTGAGTGATAAACTGTAATTGATGTAGTTTGAAATTAACCGAAATACACATGGAATCTGTGTTGACGATAAGAACGTCTAATCTGAAACCTCAACTGTCAGCTTTTGCAACATCCAAGAAACGATGCCATCATTCGTTTTAGTTTCAGAAGATATATACAGAAAAGTACAAGTTATATTTAACTTAAATGTTTAAGAAATCAAGACAATGTAGAAAGTCATGACAGTGTAAAATCAAAAACTGCATACGTAGTAAATTTTTTAATGAATACTAAATACATAACATATTTTGTGTATATTTTAGCTGCACATATTTTAAATATATGGTTGTAGTGTACATATTTTAGAAAATTATTTCAATTTAGCCATTTCATCATTTATAATAATTATTATTTTCTCAAACATGCACCGTTGACTCCATTTCCTATGCCCTCCACCCACATTAAAACCAATATTAGTTTTTCAAATGACTAACTATGATTGGCTCTCAGCACCTGTTATTCCACTCGGCTATTCCGCCATCTAAGTTTGGAGACCCCTGAACTAGAGGAACTAGACATCATAAAACTTAAAACAATTGAAAAGTATAACTAGATTAACAGTACCGCAACCAAGTACAATCTACAGAACAATATTCATGGTTCTAGGATTTTTATTGTACTTTTTACTAAAAACAATAACCTATCTGAAGCAAAAGAGCAAACCATCATCTCAAACTAATATGGTGGTGCAGCCCGTTCCAATGAATGAAATTCCGAAGGTGTATTCAAAAATCTAAATGGGAAAGGTCGGAGAAATATCGAAAGGAGGACGACTGATAAATCTTAGGATAGAGGCATTATGCGGGGTCTAGAAGCGAAGATCATTTGCTAAAAGTACTGAATCAGTAATGAACTCATGGCCAGCACAATCACATTCTTTCTGCAAAGCCAGATGTTTCAGACTTAACATTCGGAGCACAAAAATGAGGAGCAGAGAAACGTGATCACGATTCCTAAAACACGCCTGCACTAAGGGGCAGCCCGGAACAAAACGCGGTCATTATTTTTTTTCCATAACTAAGCAACAATTCACTACCAAATAGGTTTGAAAGCGCTTATATGACAAAATTAAGCATTTTTCGATGTTTTGGACATCCAGAGGGCGTCACTGTGCACAGTTTTTTCTTATTTCAGGTGCATTTGGTATCAATCCCTATAGGTGATAGTGTTCTTGATAATGATTTTTGCTTTGAATTTGAATCCTAAACATGTTGAACGCCATAATGGTTATAAAAATACAAAAAAAAACTAGAAAAACTTCATAAAAATATATTTCCATGAGGACATTTAAAGTCATATGTTATTCTCTCTTTTTTAGTATTTTTATTGTGGTTTTGTACTTAATATACAAATTCAATAAAGTAAAGATGTACATTGGTGATTATATTATGTTCTTTGTCAATCCATTGTTTCTAACTCAAGTTTAAGTATAAGATAGATAAACATCCACCTTGCAATCGCAATTGTCGTTGAACGCAAAAATAAAACCAACATTGATTAAAATGATAGTTTATAAGGAAAAACTAATCAATCAAAAGATATTGGTAGTCACGCTACTAAGAGCTAAATTTCAAATGATTATGTTTCTATTCCGTAAAATCAATATTTGATAGTACAATAACATATTCTTATTTATGTTTGCTAGAGGAAAAATCATTGCTTTTCTTAAGCGATCACTTTGCCAATGTATCTGCATCCTTCATATGCAAATTGGATAACTATTAGTCTGTAGTCCTTTTACCAGTAGTTCGATTTATTCTATTTGTGCTTAGTGATATCTAGTATCTGTAACAGCAGAGTAAATACATTCATTTCCAACAAAAATGTAGTATAATAGATCTCCAAAACATCCCAGATGGGTATTAAACTGCAATGATATCATATCAATCATATGAATTTATACAGCGGTATGTTCAATGGAATAAGCAAAAAGTTATAATGTTGATTAAACAAAAAAAATTTTGCATTTGCATTTAATTGAACAATAAAGAAAATGTTATTAAAAACGAAAGAAAAATCATACTTTTCGATCAAGTTAAAATTCTTTTAAAGTTCATTTTTCTGAACCCCACTCTGAAAATCATTGCATAACAATGGAGTAGATGTAAATGTCAACATTGTAAAATTATCAATAGAAAGGTTAAAAATACTTTTTATGAATTTAATAATCTATATTTCAGGCATTGATGCTTATAAAACAGTTCAGTGCTACTTTGGTACGGCTCTTTCTCGTCAATACTGTACAGTCAAGTTCGCTAAGTTTGATACTTCAGTGCGTATACCAAAAAATTTCAAATCCATTTTTAACATATTTGCAGTTCAAAGTTGGTCGGGAGCGTTTCACCATTTCATTATCATATGTTAAAGTATGTTTTAGGAAAAAATAGGAAAGAAACAATTTTAAACATTTTTGTTCTTCATTACCGAAGTTGAAAAACGAGTTTTTTTTAGTTTTTATTTGGTTACAGACAAAAACATGAATTTAAATAAAATTTCAATTCTTGTTTTATTTATAATCACAAGTAAACTAATTCATGTTTTTAATGGTATATAAATTACCTATTTCACGAAACAAATTAATAATAAAATAATCAGTTGAATTGTAGGTACTGACTAGCTGAAAGTTGAGCTTTTAGGCGAGCTTTTTTGACTTTGAGCTTTGTATCTTTGAAGATATAAATGCTAGAAGTATACAATTTCAGAATTTTCTTGATTAACTTTCAATCGGCAATTTCAGATTTAGCATAAGCGAATAAAAAAATGGGACTTATGACCGCCCTTGCCACTACACCAACGAGAAATTTACAGGTATAATATTGCGATCTTATGGCGCGTGTCCACCTATCGGGCTAATCGAATGAGTTGCCCATCGGACCAGCTGTTGACACATCAATTGTCAAAAATTTGTATAGAGTTCGCTTGCTGGTTTGGTCCGAGCAATGGACACGCAAAACTTACGTGGTGCTCATTGCACTCGTTTGTATATTTAGTTTTTCTATTTAAAAACAAATCTAAAAAAATTCAATTAATTATTTCTCCTTTTGCTATGAAGTAATAGTGTTATTGTAAATACAGTCCCGTTCAAAACTGTTTAAATTTGAAACTGTCATCGAGACAGCTCGACGATGTCCGACGATGTCCGATAGCGTAGGTCCACGACTCTGGAAAACACAAATTGGTCGCTCATTCTCGTTCACTCAATTCTAGTCACTCATTCTTTTAGCTTGGTCCGAATGGTGGACACGCGCCATTACTCTATCTACTATCTGTTTTATATTCCCCTGTAACTCATCAGCCTTCATGACCACTGTTACTCCTCTTCAAGCTTCCCCTCTCATCCACAACCGACAAAAATTCACCGTCAAAGCTATCGTTTCTCTCTTTGCTCTCGCTTGCACTCACTGCCTCTTCTCTACTTCACCAAAAGTAAGCTTACTCACCGTCCGGTGCTATTGAGTGTCGCACGGCGTTCACTCTATCTCTTATTTGAACGCGCACTGGGACTCTCTGTTTTGAAACGATCAGCTGTGTGATCTGGTTTTTGGTCCGTCGACTTATGAAGAAAATCACAATATTCAGATATATTTTCTACTGAATGACGCGTATGATGTTCGAAATACAGTATACAAGCATGGAAATACACAATTTCTGCATAAAATACAATGTCACAATAGGTTTTCAAATGAGTACATATATAAAATTTTCCATACGCTCCAACTTGACATGCCCTACATCAATAAACCATATCATCATAAATCAGTGTAGGATTCATCGGATAGAGATATCAGCAACGGCTAGAGTAAAGAACCATCCGTTTCTCTATTGACAATGATGGTAAATATGCTACAAAAATCAATCAGTATTTCATGAAAGCATACTAACACGAGGATGAGCACGAGGAAAACTTCAACTAACTGGACCATGTAATAGGCTCAATGTCTTTTGACGAGCTTCAATGTTAGGTATTATCGACAAACTACTCCCTAGCACTCCATAAAAATGTTTGCTGACCGAAAATTGTAATTATTTTGACGAATCTGGAACATTTGTTGTAATTGTTTGAAAGAGCTCTACTATTGTATTACATCTCAACACAAATGCTGTAATGGTTCTTTTGGCAACGAAGTGGCAACGGATTGGTGAGATATTTAGTATAGAATATTGTCTAGTTGTGCTTCTAAGCTGCCCATACTGGTATCAAATTCTGCTAATCGTTGTACTACCCCAGATAATCGTTTACGATTTACCCATTTCGTCTTCGTCCGACAGATCTATCTGTACATTTGTAAGCATCAATCAGATGTTACATGTTACATGATTCCACCTTAGATGACGGCGCATGAGCAAATTATGTGAAAATGTTTTGAATGTTGGGAAGGAAAGATCCATTTAACCATTGATAATCTGCCTGCGTTGCTTAGGGCATCGTTGGTGTTAATATGGAGAGGTTACTGGAATAATTTACAATATTGTATTGCTGCGTACTTATTCCGTGATCCTAAGTCTCAGATAAAATAACGCATAACAATTTGACTGTTATCGGTACATTAAAACCTGTTTAGAAACGGTTCTTATAGACAAATCTGCTATAGACCAGCAGGTTTTGCAAGGCCTGGTGCACCGAAATCGTAAGTACGTATTAATCTAACCATTGCATATATTTCACAGCTAGCGCGAGAAGAAAACACAGAACGAACGTATGAGAACGAATGTGTGTAAAAGCAGTAGAGAGAAAATAGAGCGGTACCGCAAAAGAAAGAGCGATATATCCAGTGAGTGCACAACAACAGCGAATAATGAATCTGCATTAGCCAGAGAAATGACCTCGCGTAAAGCTCTTTCATATTATTGTGGTAATTATTTTTTACAAAGCTCCTAAGTGACAGGAGCTTTATCGACGAGAACGTCTGTATTGCGGCTTGATTTTCGTATCGAAAAGAAGCCGAGTTTTGTAATAGTTGTTAGCCGAAAAACCACAAAGCTGTCAAGTTGGGACAAGGCCTGGTCTTAGTCAACAGTCAAATAATGCTGCTTGTGTTATCAGCGGATTTTCCATTACATATATTTTAAATACCAGAGCAGGGCATGAATCGAATCAATTTTGGTTTAATTCCTGCAATTTTCAGTTGTGAAATATAGTATGTTTGTTTTTGTTATAAACTAGGAGACGATAACTATAATTTTATTTCAATGCTGAGAAAATGCTGTAACTTTTCGGCCTAAGACACAATAAATATCTATACTCACGTTGGTAGCTTTGGCCTTGGTTTGGAACTCGGTAGCGATTAACGTCATTTCATCAATTTGATTGGGCTCATTATCATTTGATTGGATTATGCATGAAACGTTGAAAATAGTGTTCATATTCTTCTCATGTTCATTCTTAGTTTTCTTGATTTCTTTGTTCAATGTATTTTGCAAGCTTCGAGGATTCCCACTGCTGTTGTTTTGTTTGCAGATTAACTTTTGCTGCTGGGTATTTTGATCAGCTACAAATTTACTACACTCAGAGATTTCTTCAATTTCATTAGTGTTCGTCGAGGAATTGTTGGAACCAAGAAGTTTATGTGGTGATATTTTTTGTTTGATTCGTATTGTAGCAGTTACTTCATTAAAATTTGGTTCAATGGCTGCACATAAAATATTTTCTTTGGTTTCATTTTTCCTCAAATCATCAGTGGTTGCTAATGAGGTTACTCGAACATATGAAGATCTCTTAGTTGTTTCATCAACCATTCCTTTATTATCACTATTTACATCACTTTTGGTAGGAAAACATCCATCCGATGAATCGATATTCGATGTAAGTGAAAGGGCGTTATTAACTATCCTCTGCGATTGTGATTTAGTTACCTTTTTGGCGAAAATTTGTAAAATAATTGTTTAACAGGATAGTATTAGTATTGGTTCAACGTTGATTGGGAAATTATTGTAAAATCTATATAACAATTTCAGTCTTTCGATTTCTTGTCATAACAGGCACGTGATATGCTTTTATTGCTACATTTTCTTTTATTTATTGCTCATTTACTTTGTTTTTCTGCAATACGTTGTTAAACTTAAAATTTTTTTTAAATCTCATAGTTTCATAAATTCGTCTTGTTTCGGCGAAGGAAGAGGATTTCGTTGCTAGAAAGCATTGGCGTATGACCTAAACATATATAAGTTTCGTGTTCAAAATCAATAAACCATTAAATATTAAATTACAAAATGGGGTAAAAACTCAATATATACTCCCCCTCCCCATCACAATATTTTGAACAAACAAATGCGTTAGATCAAAGGTGTCTTGTTTACATGATGTGTTACGGAGGAGGTTGATGGGTGGAGGAGGGTTGATATTTTAAATAAGACCCCTCCCCCACCACTCATCCACACAACCAATCAGATTGCTAATCAACCAATGCTGTGTGACGAGGACTTAAATACATGAAAGTTTCCCAAAGACACAAAACTAGATTTGTGAAAAAGGACTTTGCTGAACCATGAATTATAGGTACGATTTATACTACAAAAAACATCCTTTTCACATGTGCTATTCATTATCGGAAGACGTGTTTTTCACACAGTTTAGAGACCAACGTGGGATCCGGTATTCTTGAAATGCCGAGATTAATCTATTCAAATCACGTTTGAATACTGATAGGCATACTCGAAGTTACGTCTGGTTAAAATAAAAACGTAGAAACTTGATTACTCTAATCAATTTGACCACTGATTTCATTATTTCTGCAAGTCATATCCAACAAGAAATTTACGGGTATAATGTTGCGATCTCACTCTATCTACTATCTGTTTTATATTCCCCTGTAACTCATCAGCCTTCATGACCACTGTTACTCCTCTTCAAGCTTCCCCTCTCATCCACAACCGACAAAAATTCACCGTCAAAGCTATCGTTTCTCTCTTTGCTCTCGCTTGCACTCACTACCTCTTCTCTACTTCACCAAAAGTAAGCTTACTCACCGTCCGGTGCTATTGAGTGTCGCACGGCGTTCACTCTATCTCTTATTTGAACGCGCACTGGGACTCTCTGTTTTGAAACGATCAGCTGTGTGATCTGGTTTTTGGTCCGTCGACTTATGAAGAAAATCACAATATTCAGATATATTTTATACTGAATGACGCGTATGATGTTCGAAATACAGTATACAAGCATGGAAATACACAATTTCTGCATAAAATACAATGTCACAATAGGTTTTCAAATGAGTACATATATAAAATTTTCCATACGCTCCAACTTGACATGCCCTACATCAATAAACCATATCATCATAAATCAGTGTAGGATTCATCGGATAGAGATATCAGCAACGGCTAGAGTAAAGAACCATCCGTTTCTCTATTGACAATGATGGTAAATATGCTACAAAAATCAATCAGTATTTCATGAAAGCATACTACTTCATACTACTTTCATGAAAGCAACTTCCAGAGGAGGATATGCACAGTTTCCTCCCTGTAGGTTGTGCTTTACTATCTCCAACTATCTGGACCATGTTATAGACTCAATGTCTTTTGACGGACTTCAATACTGGGTATTATCGATAAAATACTCTCTAGCACTCCATAAAAATGTTTGCTGATCGAAAAGTGCTATTATTTTGACGAATCGGGAGCATTTGTTGTAATTGTTTGAATTGGCTCTACAATTGTATTACATCTCATTATGGCGCGTGTCCACCATTCGGACCAAGCTGGATGAATGATCGACTAGTTATGAGTGAATACGAATGAGCGACCAATTTGTGTTTTCCAGAATCGTGGACCTGCGCTATCGGACATCGTTGGACACGGCGTGCTGTCTCGGTGACAGTTTCAAATGAAAACAGTTTTGAACGGGACTGTATTTACAATAACACTATTATTTCATAGCAAAATCAGATATTTAATTGAAATTTTTTAGATTTGTTTTTAAATAGAAAAACTAAATATACAAACGAGTGCAATGAGCACCACGTAAGTTTTGCGTGTCCATTGCTCGGACCAAACCAGCAAGCGAACTCCATACAATTTTTAACAATTGATATGTCAACAGCTGGTCCGATGGGCAACTCATTCGATCAGCCCGATAGGTGGACACGCGCCATTAGAGTGCGGCACAAACACACGATAGTATCGGGATCGAATCTCGTCTTAGCCCCCCTCGTGCGCAAGATTGACTTTCCAGTTACGGGTAATTAAAAGTCATGAAAGCCTTGACTAAGCTTAGCAAGGTAGGCCATGTAAGTACGACGTGCTCAATTATGAGCGGACCAATTACATGTTACATGATTCCAGCTTAAATGACGGCGCATGAGCAAATTATGTGAAAAAGTTTTGAATGTTGGGAAGGAAAGATCCATCGAACCATTGATAATCTGCCTGCGTTGCTTAGGGCGTCGTTGGTGTTAATATGGAGAGGTTACTGGAATAATTTACAATATTGTATTGCTGCGTACTTATTCCGTGATCCTAAGTCTCAGATAAAATAACGCATAACAATTTGACTGTTATCGGTACATTAAAACCTGTTTAGAAACGGTTCTTATAGACAAATCTGCTATAGACCAGCAGGTTTTGCAAGGCCTGGTGCACCGAAATCGTACGTACGTATTAATCTAACCATTGCATATATTTCACAGCTAGCGCGAGAAGAAAACACAGAACGAACGTATGAGAACGAATGTGTGTAAAAGCAGTAGAGAGAAAATAGAGCGGTACCGCAAAAGAAAGAGCGATATATCCAGTGAGTGCACAACAACAGCGAATAATGAATCTGCATTAGCCAGAGAAATGACCTCGCGTAAAGCTCTTTCATATTATTGTGGTAATTATTTTTTACAAAGCTCCTAAGTGACAGGAGCTTTATCGTCGAGAACGTCTGTATTGCGGCTTGATTTTCGAATCGAAAGCAAGCCGAGTTTTGTTTTGGCCGCAAGCCGAAAAACCGCGTGGCTGTTAACTTGGGACGGTGACTAAGCTCACTTTTTGGCGAAGTAAAGAGGAAACAGTGAGTAGAAGCGAGAGGAAAGAGTGAAAAGATAGTTTTGACGGTGGATTTTTCTTGGTTGTAACAGGGGAATATTAAACAAGCAGTAGATAGAGTGAGATCGCAACATTATACCCGTAAATTTCTCGTTGGGCTGCATTCTAGTCGAAAATCAAGCCGCAATACAGACGTTCTCGTCGATAAAGCTCCTGTCACTTAGGAGCTTTGTAAAAAATAATTACCACAATAATATGAAAGAGCTTTACGCGAGGTCATTTCTCTGGCTAATGCAGATTCATTATTCGCTGTTGTTGTGCACTCACTGGATATATCGCTCTTTCTTTTGCGGTACCGCTCTATTTTCTCTCTACTGCTTTTACACACATTCGTTCTCATACGTTCGTTCTGTGTTTTCTTCTCGCGCTAGCTGTGAAATATTTGCAATGGTTAGATTAATACGTACGTACGATTTCGGTGCACCAGGCCTTGCAAAACCTGCTGGTCTATAGCAGATTTGTCTATAAGAACAGTTTCTAAACAGGTTTTAATGTACCGATAACAGTCAAATTGTTATGCGTTATTTTATCTGAGACTTAGGATCACGGAATAAGTACGCAGCAATACAACATTATAAATTATTCCAGTAACCTCTCTATATTAACACCAACGACGCCCTAAGCAACGCAGGCAGATTATCAATGGTTCGATGGATCTTTCCTTCCCAACATTCAAAACATTTTCACATAATTTGCTCATGCGCCGTCATCTAAGGTGGAATCATGTAACATATAACATCTGATTGATGCTTACAAATGTACAGATAGATCTGTCGGACGAAGACGGAATGGGTAAATCACAAACGATTATCTGGGGTAGTACAACGATTAGCAGAATTTGATACCAGTATGGGCAGCTTAGAAGCACAACTAGACAATATTCTATACTAAATATCTCACCAATCCGTTGCCACTTCGTTGCCAAAAGAACCATTACAGCATTTGTGTTGAGATGTAATACAATAGTAGAGCTCTTTCAAACAATTACAACAAATGCTCCCGATTCGTCAAAATAATAGCAGTTTTCGGTCAGCAAACATTTATACGTAGTGCTAGTGAGTAGTTTATCGATAATACCTAATGGCGCGTGTCCACCTATCGGGCTAATCGAATGAGTTGCCCATCGGACCAGCTGTTGACACATCAATTGTCAAAAATTTGTATGGAATTCGCTTGCTGGTTTGGTCCGAGCAGTGGACACGCAAAACTTACGTGGTGCTCATTGCACTCGTTTGTATATTTAGTTTTTCTATTTAAAAACAAATCTAAAAAAATTCAATTAATTATTTCTCCTTTTGCTATGAAACAAAAGTGTAATTGTAAATACAGTCCCGTTCAAAACTGTTTAAATTTGAAACTGTCATCGAGACAGCTCGACGATGTCCGACGATGTCCGACGATGTCCGATAGCGTAGGTCCACGACTCTGGAAAACACAAATTGGTCGCTCATTCTCGTTCACTCAATTCTAGTCACCCATTCTTTTAGCTTGGTCCGAATGGTGGACACGCGCCATAACATTGAAGCTCGTCAAAAGACATTGAGCCCATCAATTACAAGGTCCAGATAGCTGGAGTTTTTTTTTTTCAAAGTACAACCTTCAATGAGGAAACTGTGCATATCCACCTCTGGATATGTTATGTGGATAGCTGTTTCATTTCAGCTCACCCTTGCATAAGTGTAATATAAAACGTTTTTGCTTGGTTACTTAACCGTCGCCTACGGTCGGACGGCAACATATCGCATCGGCGTGGTTCGGTCACTCGATCGGACACATTACTTATGGCAGAAGGTTTTGATCGATCCAAATCCAAATTGGAAATCTAGAAGTGATTTTCCATACTGGATCGTTGGAGATTTGCGAGGCTATACCTTGGGTAAGAAGACACTCACGGCTCTTGCATTAAAACACAAAGTTTTAGGTTTCCCTTTTGGACCGTTTCTCGACTCACCCTTCTGCGCAGAGTCACTTTATTTATACTCAAATATTGGTTTGATATATCCAGCTTGTTAATAAACATAGTAAATTTTGTATCAAAACAGTATTGAATGTTCTGGTTTGCTAGCGGAAATGACCTCGTTTTGATTCGCTTGAGGAAATGCTCACCTGGCTATTTGTGCCTACCGTAGGTATTGCGGATATATTGCTTTTTCTTGAGTTGATTAGTGTGCCACTTTACATTACTGCATTGATCATCTAATTTTGAATTCATTACTTGAGTGTATGAAACGGTGCGTTTGTGAAATGATTCGGGTTGAATGCGTTTCAATAGCGTAACTGCCTTCATTAAAGTCGGATGTTTAGCAGACATGCTACATTAGTATGTTTTCATGAAATACTAATGGATTATAGTAACATATCTGCCATCATCGTCAATAAACAAACGGATGATTCTTTTCTCTAACCGTTACTGATATCTCTTTTGGATGCATCCTGCACTGATTTATGATGATATAGCTTATTAATGTTGGGTAAGCCCAGTTTGAGCGTTTGGGTAATTTTATATACGTCCTCTTATGAGAACCTTGTGACGTTGTATTTTATGCAGAAGTTGTGTATTTTCATGCTTGTTACTGCATTTACAAAATGATACGTTCTTTCAGTGGAAAATATATCTGAGTATAGAGATTTTTTTAAAAACTCGACAGACGAAAAAACTGCACACAGCTGATCGTTTCAAAATAGAGAGTCCCAGTGCGCGTTCAAATAAGAGATAGAGAGAACGCCGTGCGACACTGAATAGCACTGGAGGGTGAATAAGCTCACTTTTTTTTTTAAATGATGAAAAGGCAGTGAGTTGGCGAGAATAAAAAGTAAAACGATAGCTTTGACGATGATTTTACTTGGTTGTGGATGAAAGGGGTAGCGAGAGATTGATCAACAGTGATCATGAAGGTGGATGAGTAAAAAGCATGTATAAAACAGATAGCAGATAGAGTGAGATCGCATCATTATTCCACGGAAAGTTCTCGTAGAGTAGGTGTCAAATTTCATTCAAATAAGACATCATCTATAATTTTTAAGCGATCAATTTTTCAAAAAAGAAGTGAGATATCTAAGATGTTTGAAATGGTAGATTTGTTGAATAAGATGCATAGGATGTTGTTGGATGGATTTTGAATAGGACTACCCAAATCAATGGCCTATTTTAAAAGCGATTGAGAAATAAAACGATAAAGCTAGCAAATAAGCAAATAGAATGAATACAGAATGAACTAAAACAAGAGATGTCGAATAAACACATCATTATTTGAATTACAGCAGCATCCGCAAAAATGCCCTTGAATGTTTTTTTAAGCTACATTGACCCGAACGAAGTTGAGTAAATCAGCTAATTTGTTTACTCACTTCCTTACTAACTTACTTAAAATCCTACTTAACCTGGATGGAGGACAGAATTAGCCCCACTGTCCGGCAAACCAAAAACTCGGTGTTCGCAATTCAACAGCTTTGAATGCTCTCTAACCATGGAAAGTTCTCCCTAACCGTGGAAACGTAAACTGTGTAGCATTTGAAGCAGTCACTCCACATCGTAAGCTCAAAGTTTATAAAATTAGATTCAAAACCACTGTACAACTCAGTTAACAGAAGCTTTGAAAGCAATAGAAGTTCGCTTCTATAAGGGTAGAAAAATAAGGCAAATAGTAATTGAAAAAAGTAATAGTAGGATTTAGTGTGAACTAGCCGCTAAACGATAGAAGAAAATACTTTACAACATGGCTTGAAGGATTAATCATCCCATCCGACGACTTGACGTCATGGAGGTGATCCACGAAGTAAAGATGGACCTACGCTACATATATGAATGACAAAGTAGAGGATGAGCTGGCGCTACGGAATCGATAGATTTCATAAAAACGGTTCGACAGCACAAACGAAAATTGAAGACATAGATGACAATTGGGAGACACTGAGCAATAGCGGTAAAGATGCGAGTCAACATTTTCGAAAAGGCACGATGGATACGTCATAAGGACACCGAAAGACTGGCGAAAAGAGGTATCCAGGAGTGATACAAGACCGAAAAAAAATTATTCCCTGCCAGCCATCATCTAGCTACACTCCAGATCAAAGTTACAACACCGAATGCGCCATAGAGTTAACCACTTCTGATAATCTCTCCGAGTAATGGACTGAATGACGAGGGAACAGCCAAGATGCTACTATTGTTTTGCTTTCGACATATACTACTGTTCACCCCTTAGCGTTGGCTAAAGACGTGAATTCAGTTCCCAAGAACTCCCAAGATAAAAACATGCTCCCCGAATATGCTTCTTGAACAGAATACATCTATTACACAGTCTCGATTCCCCACATCACCACTTTGATTCAACTCATAGATCACACGCGCCAAATAAAAAGGTCCCCTTTTCTCACCGGAAGTACCATTTCGTGACTGAGAACTGGCGTGCGCGAGATTCAACAAGCATTGCAATGGTGTAACGATAAAAAATTAAGTGTAAGGGGAGTGATCGCTACTGGATGGCGTAATCGAAGTCTAGATCTAGGTCACCATTATTTTACATTTGTAAGCAAAACCGTAGACATGTGTCTCGGGCCAACTAGGTATCGAAAGAACCCGGAACACATGCCTACAATCAGTTTGTATCGGGAAATAAACTAATAAAGTGAAGTGAAATGAATAAGTGTAGCCAGCAGTTACTGCACTTTTCTTGGACAATCTCCCTCTTTTCCATCAGGCCTGACGCCACTTCACATGGTACGTACTTAAAGCGGAAGTCGATCCGGCTATTAGAGTCCCCCATCAAATGTCGAATATCCTATCGGATACGTTCGAGGCGACAACTTCTCCTGTCTACTCTTGGACTTCGCTATGGAAGGTATAATGGAAGACGTGGGCCTGGACAACAACATCTGTGGCATGATTTATTTCTCTTCTCTCTACAAGTTTTTGGCATCTTACATCATATTGACATCATCGAATGGACGACAAATATGGTGGGTAACACGTATAGCCGATTGAAACGCGATGCAACAAGAAATGGAATGATGATCAATGCGGATGAGTGCAGATATTGGATCAAATGAAAGAGGATCTGTAGAAAATCGAGCGCCTTCCTCGATGGGATGCCGCAGCCAGGAAGCGAGCGAACAGGAATCCACGCTGTACGAAGCAATGAAATCGTTCGTGGGAAATGCAAGAAGTTAACGATTGAATCTAGAGAAGTATGCGAAGCAACGTGGGAAAAATAGTGCACAACACTATCCCGAGGGTAACGGACATTTTCCACAAGGCAAAGTGAAGAAACGTGAGTAAAACTCATTTTTTCAAAGAAAAATACTCAGATTCAGATTTAAACAAAAAAAATAATAACTTTATGAGTTTTTTCATCCACGTATGTTTTAGTTATAGAAACACATTTCTGTTAACACACTTTTTTATTGACCTCACACTGTAATGTTGTTTCTTCCCAAGGTGGAACAGAATTAACTCTCGCTCGATACTTTCATGAGCCCAGAAGAGTAAGTGCATCTGCTGTATTGGACCGCCTTGGACCGTCTTGAACTGATCATTTTATGTAGCGAATCCCTTTTTTCAAACATTCTAAAGCCTTTATTTTAAATCAAGCAAATATGCAATAATTAAACCGCCCGAATTATAGCTAGTTGTATTTCACCCCTTAACTGTTGTGTATTCAATTTTTCAAAGAATGTTTAGGTTCTCCACGAATCAATGTGTTGACAGTCTCTATTTTTACAAGTGTTCTACAGTTTAATATTTTTCAATAGTCAATTCATAATAATTTAATAAATTATTATTTTTTTTACTAAAAGAATGAGAGTGCAAGTGCGGTAGAAAGCTTCGTTAAGAAACTAGATATTATCGCGCTCATGGACTTTGGATCGAATGCTTTGGATGCGAATGCAATTGAAAACTATTAAGAAATTTAAAATATATTAAAATTTAATTATTAGAACTCATTGAAATCATAAATAAATTTCCTATTTCAACTGATATTTGGAGTATTTTTTCCAAATTACTGAACCAAATATTATTTTTCAACATAAAATCTTAAAAAATTGGGTAAAAAATTTATTGGCCATTGAACATTTTCTCCCAATGCGCAAATGTGATAATTTTTTTTGAACAAGTGATTATTTTTCAACATTTTTTCCAAAATAACAGGACTGTGAAAGGGTTAAATAGTGGATGTGAAGTAATCTAACAATTACTGATGGGATGGAAATACAAATGGGATGAAAATAGTATAAAAAATAAGTTCGTTAAGGATGGTTTATAGAGGAGATTGAAAAGGTATAGCACATAAATAAGCATGAGGTCAGAGCTGGGAAGAAAAATGGTTATGGTAAAACAAGAATGAATAATGGTTTAGTGCAATCGGAATGCATATAGTAAAAGTGATGAATCTTCTTCTTCTTAGATGGTCCAGCAACCTTTATACTGTCAAAGCCTGTCTTATTGAGGGTTTCTATGGCTATCCTCAATGGAGATATTGAGCCTCCCGTATTAAAGAATGTATAACAAAAAATTAATTCAATTGGTATTTGAACATAGAAAGAAACAGAAACAAACGATGTATTGTTATAAATAACTCTTAGATACCTAAACAAACCACCATTTTCAATTTATATTTATAATTTTAATTGATTCGTTAATTTCAGGAGCATCTCAACATTTTTAAAAATGTTGAAGTACTTGGACAAGCAATAAAACTATAGGCGGTTACGAAGATTAAAGATTAAGATTGGCGGTTAGAAAAATTAAGAATTATTGTTGGCGGAGAAGATTATTGTTGGCGGTTCAACAGGACTTAATATA
>NC_071293.1:13583728-13608728 GCF_943737925.1 Anopheles nili
TATTCATATATATATACATATATATATGTATTATTCATATATATATACATATATATATGTATCTAGATTTATATATATATATATATATATATATATATATATATATATATATATATATATATTTATATATATATATATATATATATATATATATATATATATATATATATATATATATATATATATATATATATATATATATATATATATATATATATATATATATATATATATATATATATATATATATATATATATATATATATATATATATATCTATATATATATATATATATATATATATATATATATATATATATATATATATATATATATATATATATATATATATATATATATATATATATATATATATATATATATATATATATATATATATATATATATATATATATATATATATATATATATATATATATTTATATATATATATATATATATATATATATATATATATATATATATATATGTTTATATATATATTTATATATATATATATATATATATATATATATATATATATATATATATATATATATATATATATATATATATATATATATATATATATATATATATATATATATATATATATATATATATATATATATAGATTTTTTCGAGAGAGAGCAAGAGTTGAAATAAAAAACATTCTAGCTATATGATTCATTTAGTGAACAGCTATTTTTGTGAAGCTTTCTGCATTCTTTAAGGATATTTTCACTTCCATTCAGTTGATGTTATATTAGACAATGTCTTCGATCAATCTTGATCAAAGTACAGATTTGTTAATGATATAAATTGTTAACTAAGACTTTGTTTTGAATTTTGTTATTTCAATCGCCGCATCGTTTGTTATTATAGTAAACTTTAGTTGTATTTTTTATTGCTAGTTAGCATGGATTACCTTGCCAATAAGATTTATTCATTATTTGAACGCAAAGGTATACTACTGCTACTGCAATGGATATTTGCTCTTAAACGAACGAATTTTTATTTATGTTACATAATACTTTATGCTAAAAAAGTGTAAAGATGCATTTCAAATATTATTTTATGTGAGACTATTGTGACACAGCAAAAGTAAGCTTTTTAGTAATCTATATAGTTTAATAAACTAATACTAAACTAAAACTTTCTTCTTCTTCTTAAATGACTCGACAACCGGTGTAAGATTAAGGCCTACCTTGCTAAGTTAGGCTAAGGTTTTCTATGACTTTGAATTTCACGTATCGGGATAGTCAGTCCTACGTACGGTGGAGACTCAATTGAGATTCGATCCCGATACTATTTCATTGAATTATCAATGTTTTGATCGCGTTATATTTCAGTTAGGGCCAATTTGTTTTCATTTCTTCTAGGCATTAAAGTATACAAAAGAATATTACTGAGTTTATTGCTGAGCTGTGATTTAAAATTGAACTATTAAAACATAATACAGGCTAGGTCGTTTTAGTACTAAATATTATAAAATTTAGCATATAACTGTATTATTGAACAACACATATATGTAAGTCAGCTCACAATTGGAATACAAACTTGATTAGTCATCAGATATTGGATTGAATATTATTCTTGGTAGCTTAAATCGTGATAAATACAATTAACTTCTTAAAGTTACCATGTGAAATTGAAAATCATTAACAATACAATTATTTCCACCATTGGTAGGGATGTCTTTATTACGATACAAAAGCGGTTATTATAGCTTTTTGTTATTAAGCTAAAGATTCCTTTGAGATAATAAAAACAACAATTACATATTAACCATATGTGACAATAGACAATTTTCCATTGAATTAGAATTATATGTTTACTTAGTTACGTATTTATGTACTGTTCTTGTATTTTTTGTTTTTTTTTCTTGGCATTGGCTATATCGCTCTCGAGTTGGTCATCAGGCGTGATTACATACACAAATTTTTGCACGAATGTACATAGATCTTCGCAAAATCCTGTTGAAATGTTAATATGTCAATAATCATTCTTCAATTTACTAAGCAATCCCTTCGATTATTATATTTCTTCAGATATACACTATACTATCACATTTTGTTTTGGGTCAACTCACTTCATCTTAGAGTTTTCGATATCGGAAACACCTGAACTCATTATCCGACGCGTGTATATGAACAAATCATAACTCGAAATACATAGTATTCAAGCTCTAAGTGTTACTAGTTGCAATACACTAAACAATAATTATTAAAAATTTATGATGCTTTTGTAAGTAGCGCAAGAGCCACCAAAATGTTTTGTATAGCATCGCGTTAAATATTGGCCAAGCCTTATCATTGGTAATGTTTTACTGACGCTATTGATTATTTCGCTTTGACTGTGTGTGTCTTTCCGAATAGGATGGCATAAACTGTTAATTAACTTGTATGTTGCTCTTCCACGCGTGTAGCTGCATTTCACATAAGCTTGTGTTGCTAATATGTTGTAGTTTAAAGCTTCCTATCAAGTGATAAGCTGTCTGTCACATGTTCGCATAGCCTATTTTAGAAATAAACTTATGTTGTTGAACTAATCATGTTTTATTTTTTCTCTATTATTTTTTGGAATTTTTGGAATTTTTGAACCTGATAACATTCGTCCGTAATACCACAATGGAATCAGATTTCCGATCTAAATGCCCAGGTTAACGATCTTCGCGGCAAATTGTAAGTATTCATATACTTCAGTTGCAATGTAATTTTCTCGCTGTCATATAGTGCTTGACTAATAGTAATGCGCAATATATCTTATAAAATCATTCGGTTTCGACGATTTAATTAAAAATTAATTATTATTTAAATGATGAAAAAATTCTAATTTTAGTTTAACTTCATGTATAGCATGAAAGATGTATCATCGGTTTTTGTTTTCATATGAACCTGTTTTGTCTGTGGTAATATAAAGATAATCTGCCTTTAAAGCTTTTCCCAAAGGAACTTTTTCCTTAAACAAAAGTTTAATTAGAGTTACTTACAAGCCACCAAAAATTTTAGCTTATATTTTATTTTACTGTTTCGATAACGATTATATTTTCTTTCGTAAATTTAATATTCAAACTCTTTTAATCAACAGTGTCAAACCAACATTGAAGAAAGTTTCAAAGTACGAGAACAAGTTTGCCAAGCTTCAAAAGAAGGCAGCTGAATTCAACTTCCGAAACCAACTTAAAGTTGTCAAGAAAAAGGAGTTCACATTGGAGGAAGAGGACAAAGAGGTATTGTACCGCGTTTTGATTGACATATCAATGCAAATATTTTTCAACAAGTTTAGCTGAGTCTGATTATTTGGTTTTTGAGTACCCACACTATCTTTATGCTCACATTTTTATCGTTATGTTAAGTTTGTATACGGTAGTTAAGTTTTATTTCGACAACATAGAATTGAAGAAAAAATCATTATTTTATGCTGATTACTATCGCTTTGGTCTTTATTTAGTTTTAAATGGACTTCAAAGAGATACTTTTTACATTTTGGTATAACTTAGAATTCAAAAAAATAATTTTGATCGACATGACGCGTTCATATTTTTGATGTGTGTTTGTCAATTTTTCCTAATGACAGCTGCTCAAAAAAGTTGTCCTATATTTTATGATTTTTTTGTGAAATTTTTTGAACAAACTAAAAATTTTGTTCCCGCATTTGTTATTGCGATGGCTACTTTTGTTCATTGCGTTCATTTGCATATTATGAAGGAATAGCATTAGTTGATTTGTTAAGCGCTTGTTCCTCTTTGCTGTTTTTGTTTTGTTTTGTATTTTGTTGGGAGCCATTATATGGTTCCAGATATATTTATATAAGTATCGTTCACTGACGAACCGATTCCTCCATTCCTCCAACAGGCGAAGAAATCGGAAAAAGCCGACTGGCAGAAGAAATAGGTGCAGCTGACTGCGAATCCAAGATTTCGACGAATTTTGCAGCATGAAGCCATCCTTACTCTTTTGTCATGTTAACTAAACACTACAAAGTTGTAAAGCAAAATACAATACTATGATGAAATTTATGTGTTTTGTAGTATAAAAATGAATTTATTTTTATCACAACAGCTCGTATCGTCGTGCTGCTTACTTCAAAATAAAACTATTTTTAGTTTTAGGAACAGTGGAATGGACAGCATTAATGTAATGTAATTCAATCACATCTAATATACGAAACATATTTTAAGATTGATTTATTTTTGACGGCCGGAAAAACAATTCATTATCTAGTTCATTGATCTCTTGATCAGATATTAACATTAAAGTTCAAACAGATAGTGCCAACACAAACACGCTACAGTTACAGTGTAAACCCATTAATGTAATACATTCTTTTAGCAGAATCCGACACACCATATCAGTCAGTACGAATACATTAAGTGTAATACTGCTATCAAAACATGTTTACTCTCTCGGCATTTACACATGACGCTAATTTCACAGTCGTAAAGTTTTTAAACAGGTATGTGCTACAATCATGGCACTTACTTACTGGTTCACTAAACTGGTTAAAATGAACGATCAAAATAGCTTGAAAGGCCAATTGAAACTAACGGTCAAGACATACCTCGATAGCAGAACTAATGAATTTTTTACTATTTGTAATGTGTATGCAATAAAATGAATCTCTTGGCGAATAATCAGGTAATTTATAACAGTTGATAAAACAACCATGCTTATTGAATGAATATGCATTTGAGGTGCGCTTGAAACACTCATAAAAATGAAAAAATATATTTTACATATGTTTTGGTGTTTATTAAAATTTTACTTTATCATCTAGCGAAAATAATGTTTATCAACAAATCAATAACCTATTTTTTTTCTCAATTTTTTTTCGACTTGCCGTCAATCTTCAACCGCGTCCGTTTTTGTGAACAACCTTTTTGTGCGTTGTTTATAATGTTCGTCAACTGTCTATCACACCTCAACGCCAATCGTTTATGTTAGCAGAAGAAACCGGACTGGTCAAAGAAAGGTGACAGCAAAGTGAAAGAAGAAACGGCAGAAGCTGTTGAAGCTGAAGCATGATTCTTCACATAATCACCCAACAACTAGCGGCCATGTGGATTAACGTATACGCTGCACAGTCGTTATTTTACGGAATATTGATGTTATAAAAAATAAAACAAAAAAAATATCAGTTTTGCCGATAAAGTGCGGTGTCATTAGAAAAAAAATCTTAATTATTTATAACGTTCATACATACCAACGTCTCTTCTCGTATTCCTAATCTTAAATCGAAAACTAAAGTGTTACAGAATTTGTTCCTCAATCAATCGCAAATTTCATTTGCTTAGTTTACAAAGCATTCCTATCCCGTCACGTCCTCGACGTCCAGAGCGGTAACATGTATCATCGTACATCTAAGCTTGGGTTAATGGGCTTATTCCAACCCCTTGGACGGAGGGTGGCCCATGGCAAAACAGGAGGAGAGGTGGGCAGGTCGTGAAACCGAGATGTCCGAACGTCGGGGAGGGGGGGGGCGGAGGGGGGTGGGGTGGAGCAGCCAGATGCTAAACAAAACTGTCCCGAGGCTCTTCAGAGGTACAGGGGACTTGAGCACAGTCACATTGCCTCAAGTTTTTAAAATGACTATGGAAAGCACTTGAGTCACCCTGCCTCATGCTTTTAAAACGACTACGGAAAGCAACATGGAGATTATTCAAATCGGACTTAACGATGACCGATCAGTGCAAAACCCTCGGACAATGACAATGGGCTCATGGAATATACGCACTCTACACTCCTAGAATCGGAGCCTTGAAACAACTGGATGACCCCCTAGCCACACTGAACATAGACCTTGAAGCACTACAAGAAATACAATGGCTAGGGGATAGTGTGCTAAGTAGATGTGGTGTAAAACGGTACAATATGTACTACAGCAGCCACGACCGCCACCATATGCTCGGAACGGGTTTCGCCGATGGTCCGCGAATGAAATCCGAGGTCATCGACTTCAAGGTCATTAATGATAGGATATGCACCCTGCGCATGCGAGGCAAATTCTTCAATATTAGCCTCATAAACGTTCACGCCCCTACCGAAGCCAAAGATGAAGTGGAAAAGGACCTTTCTTACGGCCACCTCTCTAAAAACATTGACAAGTGCTCTATGCATGACCTCAAATTCATCCTGGGGGACTTCAATGCAAAAGTCGGTAGGGAGCCAATGTACCGCCAATACATTGGTGATCACAGTCTACATGAGCACAGTAACGACTATGGTGATAGATTGGTCCAACTTGCAGCAGCAAGTAATCTGGTTGTGGAAAGTACCAAGTTTGCAAGTCGGGACATCCACAAAGTTACTTGGGTGTCCTCAGATGGAACCACTTCCAACCAGATCGACCACGTGTTGATAGGCCGCCGAAGACAGTCGAGCCTGTTAAACGTCAGAACTTATAGAGGAGCCAACATCGATTCCGATCAGTATTCGGTTGGCTTAGTGATACGTTGCAGAATCGCCCGTTCCCGTGCCAAAAGGGATGAGGGAAAATGCAGGCCCGGCTCAACATGAACTCCCTAAAGGACGCTAAAGTCCAACAGGCATTCGAATCCGCTTTAGGTGAGTCTCTATTACCAGCAACTCCATACGATACTACGAGCGAACGGTGGAGCGCTCTAAAAACCAGAAACTGTGCAAAATACATACTGCCTCCACGTCCGGGCAACACCAAATCTGGCTGGTTCGACGACGAATGTAGACTTGTGACGGAACGTAAGAACTGCGCATGCCTAGCAATGCAGCAGTGGCATAGAACGCGGGCATGCGCATAGAATTATACACGGCTCAGAAAAGAAGTAAAAAGAGTACACCGCACCAAGAAACACCAATGGGAAGAGCAACGAGTGCCGGAACTCCAAGGAATCAGAGTGCGATACGGCCCAAGAAAAAAGTTTTTCCAACAGATAGCAGGTCACCGAATAACTTTTATACCTAAGGTGTCCTGCTGTCGAAATAAGGATGAAAATCTGATCAGCTACCAGCCAGAGGTCCTCTCGCGATGGGCTCAGTATTTTGACTAATTATTAAACGATCAGTTCAACAAACAACTAGAGGCTCCACTAGCGGATGATATCATGCTACTGCCACCTAGCATGGACGAAACCCGAAAAGCAATCCGTCGGTTGAAGAACAATAAAGCACCCGGCACCGACGGAATATCAGCCGAACTGATCAAAAACGGAGGTGCAGCACTTGAACGCGAAATTCATCAAATAATTACTGAGGTGTGGGATAGCGAATCGATGCCTTGTGATTGGAATCTTGGTATCATCTATCTCATATACAAGAAAGGAGACAGGCTACAGTGTAGCAATTACAGGGGTATTACGGTGTTGAATACCGCCTATAAGATCTTCTCCTTAGTCTTGCAAGAGAGACTTGTCCCATTCGTAGAAGAGATAGTTGGAAACTATCAGAGGGGATTCTGAAAAGGGAAATCAACCGCTGACCAGATCTTCACCATGTGGCAGATCTTGGAGAAGTTGGCGGAGCAATAGCTTCAATCTTTTCATCGCTTCATAGACTTCAAAGCCACATACGACAGCATAGCCAGGGTAAAACTTTACAACGCAATGAGCTCTTTTGGAATCCCGGCCAAGCTTACCAGGCTTGTTAAAATGACCATGACCAACGTCTCATGCCAGTTAATAATGCATGGAAAACTCTCAAGGCCCTTTGCTACCACCAAGAATCTGCGCCAAGGAGAAGGGCATGCATGTCACTTTTTCAACCTGGCGCTAGGGAGGGCCATCCGAGACTCAGGAAACCTCGGGGACCATCTTCTACAAGTCAATCCAGATTCTGGCATACGCTGATGACATAGACATCATTGGTTTGCGGCTCGCCTATATAACAGAAGCTTACAAACGGATTGAGCAGGCCGCTGAGAAACTCGGTTTGGAGTTTAACGAAACAAAAACCAAAATGATGGTGACACCGTCAGCGGCCCTGCTAACAAATACCAACGCGAGTTCACGCAGGGGTGATGTACAGATAGGTGAGACAACTTTTGAAATCGTCAAAAAATTTACCTTTCTTTGGTCAAAAGTCAGCACCAACAGTAGCATAGAAGTTGAATTACGCGCAAGGGTGCTGGCAGCCATCCGATCATTTTACAGCCTGAGAAAACTTCTCCACTCAAAATACCTGTCGCGACGGCTCAAGCTGGAATCTATATATAAACGTTCTTAAAGGTGACAGTTTGCGTAACGCTGTGCGAGGGAGATGGCACACTGGAAATCGAGAGCAAAATCAAAACAATGCATGCAAAATCTAGACAACCAAGTTGCCTTGCGAGTACACACAATCGCTGCTGCTCGAAGTGGACGGCTGTATCCAGTGTATTCCTCTGAAAGGTATATGACTCTACATAGTCAAGCCAATAAAGAAGTGGTTAACCTTTGAACATATTAGAAATGACTCTTTCTAGTGTTCAAATTTAGAAGGCTACATTCCATTTCGCAAA
This sequence comes from Anopheles nili, assembly GCF_943737925.1. Lineage (NCBI taxonomy): Eukaryota > Metazoa > Arthropoda > Insecta > Diptera > Culicidae > Anopheles > Anopheles nili. Next base: position 13,592,201 of record NC_071293.1, read on the forward strand.
GAAAAAGAAGAAACTTTGCGAGTTTATGGCCGAGTAAGCCAGTTAGAAAACGAGCGAGATGTTAAGTGAGTGAGCTTCGACCCATTGCCTCCAGAAAAAAAAGATGGAAGGATATCATGGGTTTTTTTTCACACTCCATGCATGTTGGGTTTCTTCGTATTTTGTTACCATGGTGATGATAGATGGTTGCTTCGTGCGTTGTGCTAGGAGTTGCACAGATCATGTAGTATATCTGCTAAACATCAAACTTTATTTTAGATTCTCACACTACCAATGTAAAAACAACTCAACCTTCTTCGCTTAAGCACGCAAATCCAAGAAAGTAGAGATTGTGCTTTACAAACGAGACAAATACATTGCCTTGAAAACCAGATGATTCAAAAATACGAGGTGCTATACCAACTAAGCACGATCAAACAGCCAATCCAAACAAATAGCTGAATATGCAATTCTTCATGCATAACGGGATCATCACGATCGTATCAGTTAGCTATAACTAAAACAGTAACTATATCTTCAACGGAACTATTAATTGTTATCATAGCTTCGTAAGTCAAATGTACTACATACATCACTAGATGCACTAACGAACGTCTACTAACCCTTGATGGTGGACAGATTAAGAAGGACTGTCATCAAAAACTGAGAACTGTGTACCATTAGACGTATGGAAGCAGAAACTCATTCGGCTTTTGGAGGCCCTCATAAAGTGCCGAATAGGTTGTCGGATATCAAGACTAAGTACGAAGGAACAAAAACGACAAGGCTCGATTGAGACACAGCATATTAGTTTTCCGACGACACGACCATTCGATTGTAGGGTATAAACGTGCAACTGATTAAAGTAAAGCAACTGATTGATGTGAAGTGATTCTATAGTTTGAGTTCTCTGAGTTCATAATACATTTCAAACAGCGTGCAATGAACAACAATAGCTGGGTAACGGGCCTTTTTTATGTTTTCTACCAGGGCAAAATGGTGATGATACCCAATTTTTTTCGAAACCTCTAGACTAGACATGCTGTCACTTAAAACTTACACTGTAACTTTGAGTGGACTCGCAGCGTTGCTGTTGAGTGGCGATAATGCGGTATAGTTTACATGTCTCCAAACGTCTTTAATTGTGGGATACACAGCTCATACAATATCATAATCAAGGGATCAAGAAAAGTTTGATGAATCTATGTTACTAAATTTTACATCTGTAGGAAAATATTCTAACTAGCACGGCCCGGGGGTATACCATACGACTATCACAAGTGCGACTTCTCATTGGAAGAAATTGTCCCATTCTAAAATTTAATGAGTTTTCCGAACTGCGCAGTTTTTGTTTTCAGAACCATTCTTTCGCCAGTTAATTTGATGCTATTGACGTCAAGGAAACGGAACTGGCGTGTCTTCCTATTGCGGATCAGAAATACCTATCGGTCTTTGTTCTGATGAACCTAGAACAGGAAGAGCAGATGCTGCTAGTACTTAGGTACCTGCACTGACTCAACAGGGTCTGCATTTTTTGCATCGTTCCGTTACGGGAACCCCCCTTTTCAAGGCACGCACAAGCATTCGAGAATATCATACAAATACGCACTCCTGCTACCGGGCCAAATTATACCTAGTCTATATATAAACGTTCTTAAGGGTGACAGTTCGCGTGACGCTGTGTGACGCTCCAACCGATAGAGAAGCGGCCGATAGCAAAAATAAAAAATCGCGTGGCACTGTTTGAGACAGATGGCACGCTGAAAAGCGAGAGCAAATGCAAAATTAAAACAATAAACTAGTTTTGCGAGATTGCGAGCGAGCAAGTATGGTGAGTCAATGAACTTCGCCGTATTGCCTCCCGGAGAAATATGGAAGAAGATGCTGGTAGTATTTAACAACTGCTTGCACTGAAATTTCTTTCAGTCGTATTTGACTTTCTTTCTGTCGTATGATGATCAGCCGAATCTCAAAGAACCAGAATCTAAGTTGCCATTCCGAACAAATTAATCCGATAGTATTGATACTGCATGTTTGACATGTGTTCAAAACCTTGATTTCTAAATAAATGAATTCTTACAACACTGATTTAATTTACTGTCCTAGTATTACTATTATTAATGATGATGACAATATTAGTTTGATGTTTCAAGTGAATAGAAAATGTTTTGTTAAATTTAATACGATCATGAAAGAAATTTCGTTCGCCTACACACATCTTCACACCATAGAACCACATGCGTGCGTCACTCATACATATTAAGAGATTTGTGTACAAACAACAAATCCTTTCTGTCTCCACTACTGACGCAATGGTGCTAGTAGTGTCAGATAATAACGTCTTCCGAACCTTTACTCGTTATGTATGTATGACAAAAAGGCGGGCTGCTCCTGTCAATCACTCCTTGCTCTAATGGCGCGTGCCCACCTATCGGGTTAATCGAATGAGTTGCCCATCGGACCAGCTGTTGACACATCAATTGTCAAAAATTTGTATGGAGTTCGCTTGCTGGTTTGGTCCGAGCAATGGACACGCAAAACTTACGTGGTGCTCATTGCACTCGTTTGTATATTCAGTTTTTCTATTTAAAAACAAATCTAAAAAAATTCAATTAATTATTTCTCCTTTTGCTATGAAATAATAGTGTTATTGTAAATACAGTCCCGTTCAAAACTGTTTAAATTTGAAACTGTCATCGAGACAGCTCGACGATGTCCGACGATGTCCGACGAATGTCCGATAGCGTAGGTCCACGACTCTGGAAAACACAAATTGGTCGCTCACTCTCGTTCACTCAATTCTAGTCACTCATTCTTTTAGCTTGGTCCGAATGGTGGACACGCGCCATAAAGTGTCTTCGGTAAGTTTTTAGCGCAGAGAAATAAAACGTTATAAAAGTGTAATCCATGTTTTAAATACAGCGGTAAGTTAATAGATGATGATGCTATTGGTTTAACATTCTGAAAACAAATATTTAAGAGTGATGCTGAATACTACTGATTTTGTAACGTCATCGCACACTACGCGATGCGGACAACGCGGAGCGCCAGATTTATTGGCGAACATTTCTCCTAGGTATGCAACTCTGCCGGAGAAAACAGCAGTCGAGCGGAAGCTACGCTTACAACGGAAAAGGCAAGCAATGTACCGGCTTCATGAATGTACCGCTTACAGTACTTCATTGGAGCGCTCTTCAGTGCGGAATCGAGCTTTGAACGCGCCGGTGACCAACAACGCTCTTGATCAGCAGAATGTTGCCGCTGTCATTGCAACATCCAGCATACATACTGCATTGCTAAGAACGGAAGCTCGGAGTATCGTTACGTTTAATGATCAACCTCCTCTTCGTCATCGTCGGGAGCATGAAGCAGAACATCGACGCCGGGTCATTAAACGTTTTGGTGGACGAATGTTGAAGGCAGGACTCGGATTCCACGATGAGGACCTTCATGATCGGCCTGAAATACATAGTTTGGCCCTGCGACAACTTCATTGCTATTGTGCAGCATTAAAATGGCTAGGGTTAACACCCTCATTTTGCTTCAACAGTGGACAAATTTCTCTCACATCATTTGCTGAGCCAACACCGACACTACTTCAGCTATTCAGCAATGCTCAATTTATGCAACGAAGTCGTGCATACAATAATACGTTTGCATTTATTTCTTTGGGCACATCAGTACAGGCAAATGATCGAGAACGCCATGATGAGAGTTTCATAGGAGGTAGAGGCACATATAATTATCATATCCAGGGTGCCCTTTGTCATCGGATCGGAGGCCTTGCTAATCTGCAGGGATATAACCGGATCTTTGCCCAGCTGTATTTCTACGACTCGAGCTCCGAAGAACAACGTAACGCGACTCTTGACGCGAGAATTGCTTTTGGGGGTGGACTCAATCGGAAAGTGGTTACCACACGTTCGACACGTGTTATCCGCTTGCTGCTCTTTTCCGCCATGCGTATGAGCATTTAGGCTGCCCACATGGACAGAGGAGGCGTGGAAGGCTCAAACTGAGATGGAGTGATGGCGTGGATGCGTCCGTCAAAAAGGCCGGGATCAACGATTGGCAGACGACGGCGCTCGACCGCGAACGGTTCCGGTTTCTCCTGGAGCAGGCCAAGACCGCGAAGCGGTTGTAGCGCCTGATAAGTAAGTAAGCAAGTAAGTATGAGCATTTGACCCATGATGACAATCTGCAACTTCATATTCATGCCTGGCGTCGATCATCGTCGCTATAACCGATCAACCGCCGACGAGATTGGAGGAATTTTTGTGTACAACAATACAGACGCGCAGCCGCGGGATATTGTACTACAGAAACGAACCACCAGGGGACTTATGAAAGTGTACGAGCACAACCAATTGTACGATGCGCTGCAATATCCACTTATACATCCGTACGGTGAAGCATACTGGCTTTGCGAAAAAGAAGGGGACTATTCACTAATCCTCCCGCAGGGCGTCTAATGCACGAGTATTGTGTCGATCAATACTGCTAGGTAGAGGCACAACGCTTAAAGTTCCAGCGCGAACACCAGGCACAACTGCGAGATGACGCATATGCAGTCATCATGGAACTTGCTGGTGCCGAACGCGTTATCGACGAGGTGCAGGCACAGGTAGCGCCGTCCGTTGCAACTGCCACTGGAAGCGATCGATATATGCGCGCATAATAGCAGGATGCTATGGCAATCGTGCGGGCGATGGGAAAACCGGACCTATTTATCACAGTTACGTGTAACCCAAACTGGGAAGAAATTAAACAATGCTTGCTCGAGTTAACAATTGTCGCCACAGCCCTTAGTCCAGACGTACCCATCTTTATGATAGCTACCTAGAGAAAAGGCCTCTCCTGCATAAACAACCGGTCATCTAGACAGCGACATCATAAAATACCCTTAACGCCCACATCCGCCAACGATTGTTATCCTTGCACATATGTATCCGTTGACTAATGTTGGAATTCCTCGATAAACCGCCAAACTTCAGGTATTCGAAACCGCCATAAAACATCCAACGAAATGACAAGTTCACAAGTTCAGCCGTCCATCCTGTTTCCACACATTTTGATATAGAAATAGTTCAGCATATTTAAGGACAAAAACATGTAAATAAAGACACTTACAGTTTAACTCTTAACATGTACGTTACTCTGTCCGAGGATTTCGAAAACCCACCAACCCAACACTCCCCGTTAGCTGCAGTAGCAGTGGCGAGAGGAGAAACGTTAACCGCCGCCCGAACAGGGACCTGGGAAACGTTAACTCTCGCACGTCAACAGGATGCTGATCGGTCGGACCTAACCGCAAGTGTGTTTCGATTACAGTTACAAGCACTTTTGGATGATCTTTCCGCAGGCGCTCTTGGACTCCAGGTGGCACAAATTCATCATGTCATCGAATTCTAAAAGCGTGGTCTACCTCATCCTTGCCGAAGGTGACAAGCTTCGGCCAGCAGTAGATTACTGCCGATTGGTATCGGCAGAAATTCCAGACCCTTCAAATGAGCAGCTACATGAGACAGTGCGTAAGTGCATGGTGCACGGTCCGTGTGATAGATCGCACTCTCACGCCCCGTGTATGAAGGATGGGTCATGTTCCAAACGTTACTCGAATGCTTTTTGCGAACAAACGAGTCGTGCAGATAACGGCTATCCAACATACCGTCTCCGCAATAACGGACGAAACGTCAATGTGAAGGGGATCAGTTTGGACAATCGATACGTAGTTGCCTATAACCCATGGCTTGCGTAGAAGTACAATTGTCACATCGATGTTGAAGTGTGCACGACTGTTACCAGCGTTAAATACCTGTACAAGTATGTTTACAAAGGTTATGATGCATACAAATGATGCTCACCCGATGGCATGGGACAGGCAAAAACTGGATACGTCGATGTCGAAAGGAGGTCAGTGTCATTGGGGAAAAAGGTGTCTTGCTCGATTATACTCATTGAACGATATTGCATGCGCCTACCGAAAGGGTCCGACTTCGTTTGTGGACCTACGCACAGTGGACGGTATCGTATGTGCCATTTACAAGCAGGCTGCTACATCAGCAGGACTGCTACAGGATGACTCGCAATGGGATCGTGCACTGCGAGAAGCTGTTTAATTCCGGATGCCTGCCTAGCTCAGGCACTTTTTCGCTCTCATCCTCTCGGAAGGGCTGCCCCAACAACCTCGGCGGCTTTGGGATTCTCACGCAGATCACCTTTGCTAGAACTTCCATCGAAATAATAGAGAGCGTTACACTGAGGAAGAATCTGACCAAAATCAGATTTTACGGGACATGGAACAGCTTCAAGCATTACAGATCAATGACAATTATCTGCGCGAGACAACACCATCTAATCTTTCAACGTTCCTCGATATGCCACAGCTCTCCGACTTCGCCTACACTCGAGAACGTCTGCTTGATGCTGCAAACACCATTCCACTGATCGATGCTGTAGAAGAAACGCGTTCGACCGTGCCTATGCTGAATGAGGAACAGCGTTTAGTGTATAACACAATCACAACGGCAGTTGACAATTTTACAGACCTTGCCAATAACTTTTTCTTCCTCGACGGACCGGGTAGCACCGGTAAGTCTTTTCTGTTAGAAAAAATTCTAGCCTACACACGCCATCACGCCAAAATTGCGCTCGCCTGCGAGTGGGATAGCAGCGTTGCTGTTGAGTGGAGATAGGACGGTACACTCAACGTTCATTTCACCATTGGCATTGGATGAACATTCTCAGTGTACTATCTCAGTTCAATCGCATCTAGCAGAGTTCGTTCGTCAGACTTATTTGATCGTGTGAGACGAGGCTTCCATGAGCAGTCGCTACGCTGTCGTGGCTGTCGATCGGCCGCTCCAGGAAATAGTCGGCATACGTCGTTGCCTTTTGGCGGCAAGCTGATACTACTTTGCAGTGATTTCATGCAGATCCTTCCGACTGTACCGAAGGGTACTGATGCTCAGACATTTGATCAATGCATCAAGAAGAGTCTACTGTGGGGTCAGTGTCAGATTTTGCATCTACGCGAAAATATGCTAAAATTGCTAAAATATCGCACGACATATTGCTACCCCGGTCAGCCAACCTGAAGACAAATGTGCGAATACTCATCAGAAAAATTTAACCTGGTATCGAACAGTACTATCAGAACCCAGATTTTTTTTACTGATAGAGCCATATAGTGGCCATTATACGTGGATGTTACTGCTATTAACAACACGGTGCTGAAGTGCCTCCCCGAAATCGAGCAGGAGTAGTTGTCGGTCGACACTCTGGTGAATTCAGAAGAGCACAAGCACCTGCAATTATCATCCGAGTACCTGTATTCGCTCAACATGAGTGGCATTCCGTTGCATCGACTTCGGTTGAAGCACTACGCCCCGGTATTGCTCCTTCGAAACCTTTACACGGAACGTGGTCTTTATAATGGGATACGGTTGCAGATTGTCACGCTAAAGAAAAACTGCATCCATGCAAGCATTCTAACTGGCAAACGACGAGGAGACAACGTGTTGTTGCCACGTATCTACTGTGACAGCAATGATTCGGGACTTCCCTTTCAGATACGTCGTAAACAGATTCCGGTACAGGTGTGTTTTGCGATGACAATCAATAAATCGCAAGGGCAGTCAATACACCACCTAGGGGTGTATATGCCTACCAGCATTTTTGCGCATGGATAGTTGTATGTCGCACTGTCTCGTGTGGCCTCGCGACGGAACGTGGCAATACTGATCGTGAACTCGGTGAACGAGGATCAGGACGGTGATGGAATCAAAAATGTGGTGTACCGAGAGGTTGTTGGCGATTTAACGATCTTACCCAATCTGATACGGTTAGCCAAATAATCAAATAATCTATATTAATGTGCTCACAAATAAAATTGTATCTCTTCGTTCTATATTGTAGGATCATGCCATTTTGGAGAAACTCACCTTCCAGGTTGTGCGTTCGTTTGTAACAGCGTTTCGCTGACGGAAGAGTTTTAGTGGGTTCGAACCTCACACTTCCTGGATCTTCTTTTTCAGGGCATGCGAGCTTGGGTATTTCTCTTCTAAAAACAAAAAAAACAAAACGGGATATATAACTGCAATCTTACCCCACAGGAAAAACAACGATCATTCTTATGGAGCCAATCCACAGTAATAACATTCTTCTTTTATTATTTTTTAATGTTTCTTCGGGAGACTGATCGAGATCCATTAACGAAACACAACCAGCATCCCCACATTCAGCTATATGGTTCCTGTATCAACACATCAGTGTGAAACCGACCATACCATGCAGTGTGCTTCACTTATCAGGCACAGAAAAGCTTGAGTGAAAATAACGAAAATACGCAATCCAGTAACCGGACCCAATTTTACCTAGTTACATAAAACATTCATAGTTCCAGTACTCACATACGCCTCTGAGACATGGACCTTGTCCAAAGCTGACGAAACCCTCTTAGCCGCGTTCGAGAGGAAGATGCTCAGAAGGATTTTTGGCCCCGTATGTGTGGAAGGACAATGGAGGAGCCGATACAACGACGAGCTCTACGAACTGTACGATAGCCTCACTGTCGTGCAGCGAATTAGACTAGCCAGGCTCCGGTGGGCTGGGCACGTCATTAGAATGGCACCGGACGATCCAGCCCGTAAAGTCCTTTAAGGCTGCCCACATGGACAGAGGAGGCGTGGTAGGCCCAAACTGAGATGGAGTGATGGCGCGGATGCGTCCGCCAAAAAGGCCGGGATCAACGATTGGCAGACGACGGCGCTCCGACGGAGCGGTTCCGTTTTCTTCTCGAGCAGGCCAAGAGCGCTTAGTTGTAGCGCCCGATAAGACAAAGATGTTTTCAAAAATTGCATTTACAAAACAAGCGTTTTTGCCGACTCTCATAAATGGGTGACATTGCATTATGGAAAATTTGCCGTCAACCACTCTTTAGTGACGCGGCACTTAAGGTGAAAAGGAGATTAAGTTACGATTTTTCACAAAAAAGTCACTTCAGAGTGGAAGTTTTGCGACCTGAACCGCATAAGCAGCCAAGTGATCTGTTTAGTAGGCACTGATAAAGAACAACCTTTTAAACCTTTAGAACCACGCATTGCTAAGGACCATCCATTCAGTAGCTTTGTGCGCACAAACGATCATGAGTCGATTTGAGCAGCAACAGATTGCGCTTTCCAGTCATTCTCTAAAAATAACTTCCGAATCTTTCCTTGAGTAAACCCAGCAAGCATTTTGCGCCGATTTGTGGTAGCGGGAAAGCGAAAAGAACTTTTTTCCTATCTGTTTCTCCCTTTATTACGTGTCTTTTGAGTGCCCACGTCAACGCTCGGCAGCACCAGAAGAACGACCCAGGTAACTAAAATCACTTACGACTGACGCTTATACAACTCTTCTTTTAACGGAACGGGCAACCGTTTTAAAGCGTCGTGCATCCATGTATCGCCATCTAGTCCACAACCTTCAGCAGCATTTCCGACGACTAAATGCTGTGACAAAATTCCCTCGTTAAACAGAAGTAAAAAAGAAAAAAGGTAATGAAAGGATTTGAAAACGTAGTTAAAACTGTACCTGCCATGATTTGTAACCTACCTCAACGGTAATGTATGCAAAACGACCTTCCAGCAGGAACAGCGTTTGAATACTGGCAGTTAGCGTTTTCTCTTGAATTTACACGTACTCTTCGCCCGTTGCTTTGGTCCACAAATTTGCTAAGTCCGCTTCGCCGGCTTATGGGCCAAGTTGGCCAGACGCGCAATCTGTCACAAAATCACCTCGCACTGACGCACACATTCAAAGACACAGAGAAGCGATGGTGCAAACCAGGGAGTTCACGCGTCTTTCACTCGTGTGCCCAGGAGACAAATGCCGAAGATCTGTGGTAGCGGGAAAGATAAAAAAGACGATTTTATGCATCTCGCCGGTTTGAGTGCATTTAGTGTACCAGTTCACCACTTGGCTGCACCGCTCGCGCGAAGGTTGTTAAAATTCACCGCTTTGAACCTTCGTACCCTTTTGTGTGAGCATGTGTGCGGCTGCATGTAGCGATTTTGAGTTTGTGTGCGCGTTTCTCCAAGTCCGACCGATGCGTCGGCAAAACGGACTTAGCAAATGTGCAAGCAACGCAGCAAATCGAGTTGAAAAGAAAGCAAGAGGAAGTGCCCTAGCAACGCAAAGTGAACATTTTATTCATTTTAAATGAACAAATTTTTAATATCGATGGTAATATCGAGGAGTCAATTCCTTCGATATTAAGCATGAACACAGTTCTTCATTTTCATAAAAAAAATTCATTGGAAAAAAACTGAGCACGAACGGCGCTCTTTTGCTCCCTCATCGACACTCATGCCAAAGCAGTCTTAATCGTCCCGTCAGAGTCCTAACTTTGTTTCATCCATGCAAACTTAGCACGCTCGGCCATCAAGTTCTTGTTGGTAAGAACGGCCAAAACCAAGTTTTATTTAAAGCACGCGGGTGAGCAGAACTGTATATGAAGGATAGCCAGTGCAGCCCTTTCTCTCATGCGCGTTGATGGCTCTGAGTTGCGCAGGAGCCTTTGGAGCTCACTCTCTCAGAAAGCACTGATGCCAAAAATAGACACCACGTGGGATCTGAGTAAAACGGTAATGTGTAATGGCGCATGTCCACCTATCGGGTTAATCGAATGAGTTGCCCATCGGACCAGCTGTTGACACATCAATTGTCAAAAATTTGTATGGAGTTCGCTTGCTGGTTTGGTCCGAGCAATGGACACGCAAAACTTACGTGGTGCTCATTGCACTCGTTTGTATATTTGGTTTTTCTATTTAAAAACAAATCTAAAAAAATTCAATTAATTATTTCTCCTTTTGCTATGAAATAATAGTGTTATTGTGAATACAGTCCCGTTCAAAACTGTTTAAATTTGAAACTGTCATCGAGACAGCTCGACGATGTCCGACGATGTCCGACGAATGTCCGATAGCGTAGGTCCACGACTCTGGAAAACACAAATTGGTCGCTCATTCTCGTTCACTCAATTCTAGTCACTCATTCTTTTAGCTTGGTCCGAATGGTGGACACGCGCCATAATATTTTTCTCTCTCAGCAAGCAAATTGAGTAGAGAAAACTACATCATATATTTTTTGCAGAAATAACGAATATGTTTGCTTCAAAAAAGAAAAATTGTTATCCAGAAATTATTTACCGATGATTTTTCTTATCACATAGGTGCAGTTTGATTTGATGTGAAGCGCAAAAGTTGTACGATAGAGGAATATGGTGAAGGAGTGAACAGGTCGGGTAGCTAGATAACCGCGATGCTTACATGTGTGCGCGCGTGAATGTGGCATTTATACTCACACTTGAAGGAAGGGTGACCGTTTGGGTGGGTGCAAACCTGTACCGCGGTTCCGGAACCAAATCGGCGTATCCTACACACGCATGAACATCAACACTTCAAAAAATCAAAAGTGTAAGTTCATTCCCAACAACTTGCTTGCTCTTTCCCTCCTTCAAACTCTTATGCGAATTCACTTGAGTTCATTCGATCGAAAAGTTTGACTACTACATACACATTGTTCTGTTTTGTCGGTACCCGTAATTTTGTCGGAACCGCTGGAACCGAACACCGCTCATACAATTTGTATGGAGCGAGGCACGGTTCCCGGTACGGTTCCGTATCGTTTGCACCCACCCTTTTGGTTGGTGGTCATTTGCAAGGGTTGGTAAAGAAAGGAAGAAGAGAGAAGTTGGATGGTAAATGAACGGAAAACTCATTGATATTAAGAATTTCAAAGCCTAAGGGATGAATCTGGATGGCAAACGAACGGACAACTTCGTCGGTCTTAAGAACTTTGAAGCCGGAGTGAACGTTTCATGCAGCCGGTCATACATTTTTAGCCTAACTCGGGTGAATGCCGTTTTTTTACATGGGGTTGTGCTTCCGCAGTGTTACTAGCGCAGGGCTTAAAAATTACGCTCTCCCCCCGTGATCACGGGGGGACTCACGCGTGAGTCGCAGGCCGGCTGTCGAGATGATCGGATGCGCGTCGGCCGGTACAAAAAAATGTGTCATAAAATTCGATTTTGAGTAGAGGAGTTGCATTCTCTCCCTCGCGTGTACTTTGTCACATGTTGATCCAGATCAGTACCGTCCGTTGGTCACGTGCGCTGGTGCTAGCTATGGAAGGGCAAATTTAATTTGTAGTTTGAAAGGGGCTGTGTTGAGACTTGGAAGAATACAGGGAACCGATGTCGATATGGCTGGTCGGGCTGGCGATGGATCTTCAGCGTCGATGGGTTGAGCAATCTGGCTTTTTCAACCTTAAGGGGTATACATTGCCTTTTGATGTACGTATGGACCAAGATCGATGGCGGCGATGCATGCATCCATAATAGATCCGAAGTGGGGATGGATTATAACGTATGTGAGCACATGATGTACGTATGCTTCCATGCAATACGCATATCTCACACATTCATTGCACATCGGGTTTGGATTCACATGGTAAATTGCATGCATCGTTTGCACTCTATCGTATCATAGATCGTTTGCACTCTATCGTTACTATCGTTTCATAGTTACAAACCAAGGTAGTTAGATTGCGAATTCCAAGGACGATATGGTTGACGGTTTGCATTTCATACGTGTTTTGGTCTATGCCGCTGATAAAATATCATGCTCGTACCGTAATCATTGTCCACATGCGATCGCTGATCATAAAACATTACCTCTCAAACGGAATAGCATTAGCAATTGCACGGGTCAACGTGGGCGAAAAAGGTAAGGGCAACCCAATCACAGGTAGAGCGGCCTGCGCGGCTCGAACCCTAAATAAACAAAGGGTTCACCCTACGACAGCGCACAGCCGAATCAAAGAAGGCGACGCAAATGGCTTGCGAGAGCCAAACGATGGGCTTATTCTCTGGAGCTGTTTTTACGCTCAGGTAAAATGCTCGACGAATGGAGGGGGACACCGCGGTCCATGTGGTAAACAAAACGGCATGCTAAAAATCTTGTGCAGCGGTCTCGCTCGTGTTTTGACTGAATGGGACGCATAATTCTTTTGCATGAGCCAGAATGATCGGCATGCTTGAAAATTTTTCTCAGTCGAAGAAATGAAACCCTTCGATTGTGTGACAAGGTCGTGTATGAAAACTCCATGTGTCAGAAGAGTTAAAAAGCGCTCGAATCGAACATCGCTAACGTTAAAGCAAAAATGTTCCTTGAGTAGGTTATAAGCCACGAGGCCAGAAGAAGGAGTGGAGTCAGAACGTGGAACACTACAAACGACTGAGAACGCAGCAAACCCGGATCTTCGAGAGCAAGAAGCGTCGTTTCGAGGAGTCGGACGAACAACTCATGGAACAGCTATCTCAGTCGGGGAAATCTCGCCAGTTCTATAAGATGTTGAAGAAGACACAAGGCGGCTTCACGCCAAACGTCGCAATGTGTCGAGACGAGGAGGGCAACATCCTTACGGACAAGTACGCCTCTGACCACGAAGCGATAAGGATCGTTTGCAGATCGCTCGTGCAGAAAACAAAAATCTATTCTAAGTGTTCCAGTGCTATCTCTCTCTCCCGTTATGGGGAAGAGAAAACGTAAAAGTGTTAAAAAGGTAGGAAGAGCATCTGCCAGCTCTTCTGAAGAGACATGCGAGGCTGCTAATGGTGTTAGTACAACAGTCTCTCTTCCAGCCCAACCATCTGGGCCTAAACGTACGTGCCTACCTGTTCCCGATCAGGGGTCAACAACCGTTCCGAAGATGTGCGAGTCTTCGCTAGCCTTAAGTCTCAGTGATAGCGACATTGAGAGTCTGGGTGAATTTCGAGAGGTTCGCTCCCGTCGCCGATCCTCCATCTTAGCCTCAGCTGTCTCTGCTATGGCTCCTAATACTAGTGCGTGCTCTGTCACCACAACCTCGTCCGCTGCCTCTCCTATGGTAAGCAGTGGACCCACCGTCGCCGTCGCTCCTCTGTCTGAGTCGACCAAATTCACCGCTGGACCCTCGTCCAGACGTCGCCCTCCGCCGATCACGGTTATGCAGCCGCATGTCGACATTGTTCGTAAAGAGCTTCAAAACCACGCGGTGGACCTCAAACTTTGTGGCCCCGGGGTCAGAGTGCTTGCAAAAGATAAGGCAGCATTCGACGTTGTTCACGCCACACTAATACGCATGAATGTCAACTTTTACACTCATGCGTATCCGACGGAGAAACCGTACAAGGTCGTTGTACGAGGATTACCTTTGCTTGATCCGAACGAGATCATCACCGAACTCCAGGATAAGTACCATCTGAAGGCATCCTCTGCATACCACATCAAGCGCCGTGCAGAAGATACACGCAAGTATTATGACTGCATGTATCTTGTCTGTTTTCCGAAAGGAACAGTGGATTTGGCCGGCCTTAAAGTGGTTCGTAAACTTTGTGACCTCCTGTTTACCTGGGAGGCGTACCGTTGAGGACCACGTTCGGTTACTCAATTCCTGTGCTGCCAAAGGTTTGGGCATGGAGATCGAAACTGCTTCCTTCAACCAATCTGCGGAAACTGTGCCCAGGAGCATCTACAGTCCGCTTGTACTTGGACGCCCCAGGCTGTGCCGAAGTGCGCCAACTGTGGCGAAAATCACCGGGCTAATGATCCGACCTGCCCTTCTCGCATCCGGTACCTAGCGACGCGCCAGAAGCATCCAGTCGTAAACCAGCCCAACACTAAGCCAACGACGACCTCGTCTCCAGCTTTACCCGCTCCCTTAGCTTCACTCTCGGGCTTCCCGCCTTTAAAGCCTTGCACCGGTAAAGTTCCAGCCAACTCGTCGACAATTACTCCGCACTCATCATCGGTTAAAAATCCCGTGAACAGTGCTCGAGCTCCCGCTGTAGCTCACGCTCCTCTCGACAAAGCTCCCGCTGTTGATAACAGAGTTTCCGCCCAGACACGTTCCATAGTTTCTGGTTCCACCGTCGCCCCTAGCTATCAATATGCTATGGCAGCTAAGGGGATGCAACCCCAGTTTACTAGTCCGCAAGCCGAACCCGAAGAAGAACTGCTCGTCATGGATGCCGTGATAAAGTTGATCATCGAGTTTGGACCGCGCCTCAAGCTATGCCGCACCGGGATCGAACAAATTTCCGTGATCGGAGAAATTCTCTATCGCTATGGGTAATCTACGAATAGCAACATGGAATGCTCGATCAGTTAGTGGAAAGAAGATTCAACTAGCTGATTTCTTAAACACACACACTATTGACATCGCTCTCATTACTGAGACACACTTAAACCCAGCGTTGAATTTTTCTCTCGCCAATTATCATTTTATTCGTCTCGATCGTCGCGATTCTCCCTCACGAGGTGGTGGAGTTGCCATCGCTCTGAAACATGGTATCACGTACACACCGCTACTGTTCTTCAACACATCTGTGTTGGAAGCCATCGGTATTAATATCAAGTCGACCTCAGGATCCATTAGGATCATTGCTGCCTACTGTCCAGTTCAGTGCAGACGTGCCCAGGGACTTGATGTCGCCCTCAAGCGAGACCTAGCACTCATCACTCGTACTCAACATTGCCTGCTTCTGGGAGGTGACTTAAACGCCCGACATCGCCTATGGGGCAACAATCGGGAAAACTGTAATGGTTAACTGCTCTTCAATCTCGTACAAGAGGGGCACTTCACTATCGAATTTCCCGACAGACCTACGTACATCGCACCTAGTGGAGCCTCTAGTACCCTCGATTTTTTCCTTACCAACATGGCAGTGGGAAAACCGATCACAATGGATGAACTTAACTCTGATCATTTCCCAGTGATCACAGAACTTAACCTTGATGCCGTTAAAACCCCGGTTAGCTGCCGCAAAGATTTTCATCATGTTGACTGGGCTCGATTTGGCCGATTGGTGGATAGGTCTATACAGCCGGTGTTGGTAAACCCTGTTGGAGTCAGCTCCATTGATAATGCCATTTCCGACCTGGAAAAGGCTATTAAGCATGCAGAGGCAGTTTGCGTCAAGCAAGTTCCAGTGACCCGAGAGTTCATTGTCCTTGATCCCTACACACGATCGCTGATTAAGCAGAGAAATAGCACTAGGCGACAATTTCAGCGTACAGGTGACCGATACTACAAATGTTTTGCTGCATCGCTGGCCAGAATAATCTCTTCTAGAGTAGATGAGATTAGAAATAATAACTTTGGTTCATTAGTTCAGAGCTTGGACGACAGATCTCCTGCTTTCTGGAAAGTGGCAAAAGTCCTGCGGAAAAGACCAAAGCCAGTTCCACCATTGTTATCTGGGAGTAAAACCTTGATCACCCCAGTTGAAAAAGTCAAAGCTCTTGCTGATCAGTTTGCATCTTCGCATCAAATCGGAGCCTCTCTGACCAGTCCTCATGAAGCAAAAGTTTCTGAAAGCATGCTTCGTCTGCAAAATACTTCAATAAATATGCCATCTTCTGCGAAGATCACGGCTGACGGAGTCCGCCAAGCGCTGAGACGGATGAGAAATATGAAGGCGCCTGGATTTGATGGAATCCATAACATCCTTCTGAAGCACTTACAA
>NC_071293.1:13613728-13616922 GCF_943737925.1 Anopheles nili
CGTCTCGTTTCTATTTTTTAGGAATTTACATTTTAACAAGTCTACCGAAAAAATGGCTGTAAGTTTTCTGAAACTTCACGGAGATTAACTTTTTTGTGTTGCACATTTCTAACACTTCTAGCGACACGACTCAAAGCAATGTAGATTTAACAATAGCTTCTATTTCTTGAACATGCCACTTACTTACACCTACTGCGACTGTCGCTGCTTCTTGACGACCACGGTATTTAATCTACAAAAATGTGAATAAGTTTAGGAAGTGTTAGCTTAAGTATTGGATGTATCACTTACCTTTCTCTCACACATATTCTCAAAGCGGGGTTTGAAGAATGACCAGGCTCCCATGTTTCGGTGCTCCTCTTGACTCCAGATGAATTCTTTTGCGTTTGAAAATTTCGTTAGCACATCTCGTATTTCTTTCACTGGAAAAGGACAAAGAGACTCTATTCGCACTAGAGCAATGTTGTCAATTTGTAGATTTTTTCTTTCTTCCTGCAATGTGTAAAAGTGTTTGCCGCTGCAAAATACCACGCGTGTAACGCGTTTGGCATCTATTCGTACACCCACTTCTGGATCAGAAAGGACTGTTTTGAAGAAGCTTCCTGGTTCAAAATCGGCGTACGGGGAAACGCATTCAGATAGGCGCAGCAACGTCTTAGGAGCAACCACTAAGAGTGGCTTACGAAAATTGCGTATCATTTGCCGCCTTAAAGCGTGGAAGTATTGCGCCGGTGTAGAAGGATTAATGATTTGAAAATTCACTCTGTCGCTATCCGGACTCGTTTCTCGAGAATCCGTCAATTGCAGAAAGCGCTCCAGGCGACACGAGCTGTGTTCGGAAGCAGCACCATCATATCCATGAGGTAGTAGCATCACCAAACCGTTACACAACATCCATTTTGCTGAAAACAGGTATAAGTAGGTTAAAGATAAAAACTAGGCTTTGTACGAAATGAAGATTTGTACTGTTGCAGCGAAACATAAATTTCGATGAAACGAATCGCATAAGAGTATCAGGTAAAAACATGAGGTAAAACATAAAGTACTCACAATACCCACAACATGATTTGCATACAACTGTTCTGCAATAGCGATTTCAACACTTTGAAAGCCGATCCCATAAAAATGCGGGTTTTGATAATGTTACTTAAGCAACGGCTCCTCGAAAACGCAGATTTCTTAGTTTTTTCGTTTATGTCACGGGCCCACGAGCGTTGAAAACATTCGTGCTGTAAGCTTAGCGGTTTTCGAATTCGAGCACATGTTAACTCCTCAAGGAACATTTTTGCTTTAACGTTAGCGATGTTCGATTCGAGCGCTTTTTAACTCCTCTGATACATGGAGTTTTCATACACGACTTTGTCACACAATCGATAGAGTGCAAACGATCTATGATACGATAGAGTGCAAACGATGCATGCAATTTACCATGTGAATCCAAACCCGATGTGCAATGAATGTGTGAGATATGCGTATTGCATGGAAGCATACGTACATCATGTGCTCACATACGTTATAATCCATCCCCACTTCGGATCTATTATGGATGCATGCATCGCCGCCATCGATCTTGGTCCATACGTACATCAAAAGGCAATGTATACCCCTTAAGGTTGAAAAAGCCAGATTGCTCAACCCATCGACGCTGAAGATCCATCGCCAGCCCGACCATCCATATCGCCATCGGTTCCCTGTATTCTTTCAAGTCTCAACAGCCCCTTTCAAACTAACAAATAAAATTTGCCCTTCCATAGCTAGCACCAGCGAACGTGACCAACGGACGGTACTGATCTGGATCGACAAAGCATGTGGGACAGTACACGCCGACGGGGGGGGGGGGGGGGGGGAACCCAAAGCGCGAAGGAAGCGAAAATGAAAGAATGTAGAAATAATGCAACGACCCTACTCAAAATCGGTGGCGGAGCATCGAATTTTATGACGATTTTTTTTTTGCACCGGTCGACGTGCATCCGATCACCTCGACAGCCGGCTCTCAACTGACGTGAGAGAATTTTCGAGTGACTTATAAAGCAAGAATCAGAAATGTTATATTTCCGATGAGATGTTTGACAAGGCTGTTCGACGAGTCGAAATTTTGAGCATCCCATACATTTCGTGACTTCCACCGTTGCTTAGGGAGGATGCCGGACTCATGCCCCACCAAGAACCAAGAACCGCGTTGGGTAGCGTTAGAAATGTGGTTGGTGTAATAAATTTAAATATGAATTTCAGAACGTAATGATTACGAACATGAAATTTTTGAAACGTAACGTAATGATTACGAACATTTTGAAAGAGAACAGCAATACGGATAAAATATAAAGGAAATGAAAAACTGTTTCCAGGCAGCTTCAGTGGCGAAATAAGAGAAAGAGAATGAAAAGTAGAACGAATTTGATCGTCATACATGCCCAGGATGGAACAACATGCTACTTTTCCTCATTGCTATGTAAATAAATTGATATGATGGATTCAAGAAAAATGAGAGTGTATAAAAAAGGATTTTCGATAGAGTTAAAGTGGAAAATTATGGAATGGAATTTTTGGTAAGAAAGGGTTGATCATACGAAGCGAAGATTATAAAGAGAGATGGCAGTTGTGAAACAACAAGAGAAGAAAGGATTTGATATAAAATCCTTTCCTTGATAACTAAGATGATTAAAAGCGTAGATTTGTAAAAAAGGAGTACAGGATAGTTTGAAAAAGCCAGATATTGCCAATTGGATAAGACGTGCAAAAGCAAAAGAAAAAGATGAATAAAATAAAATAGAAAACCTTGCAGGACGAAGCTAGAAATCACGTAAATAGAATGAATACAATTAAAAGAGAAAAAATTATATACTCATCAAAATTTGAATTCCACCAGCATACGTAAAAAAGCCACTTTATGATTCCTTAATTTAGATCGACCCGAATGAAATCGGGTTTATCAGCTTGTTACTAAACATTACGAAGAACAGCTGCTTTGATTGAAATTTGGGATGCGGTGAGGAACACTAAGGGCTCCCATACAACTCCCTATCAAAGAAAGGTATATTATTCACTTACAAAAAACACATATCTGGCAGAAATTTAGCACGAATGCATCTATTTATATGTTGCAAAATAATGAAAAGTTTCGGCAGCCCCGATCAAGAAAAACGGGGGGCTTCTATACAACCACAAAAACGGGTGCAAAAATACAACACAAAAAT
>NC_071293.1:13617122-13637122 GCF_943737925.1 Anopheles nili
TTGACAGGAGTTGACAGGAGCTTTATCACCCCACCCATGTTCCACAATTATTTATTTGGCCAATGTTCAGCACCATCTTTTCTAATGTCTTTTGATGGTGGTGGAGCTGGATAACCTTTTTTATAGTAATTCTTCTTCTAATAAAATGGTACTAGGACGCCCTCGTTTAACTTCTTTGGTGATTTCTCTGTTAGGTTCTCTTCTTCTCTTTCTCTGTTAGGTTCTCTTCTTTCTTGAGCATTTTTTGTTATAAATAATATAAGAGTTTGATATAGCTAGATCAAAAAGATAAAACAAATTACACAAATACCACTTTTTAGACCTTATTTTTATATTATTTCTGCCCATAAAGCTATCCATGAGATCTACTCCTCTCATATGTTTATTGCACTCTTGGACAATGAACAAGCTACTAATAACAATTTTTTCTTTTGCTATCCTGTCAAATCTGTTGACTTAAGTTACAGGCAATATTCCAAAATAAGAAAATAACAGGGTCTTACAATCTCTACAAACCACGTAATACGAATCTCTACCATCATGCACAGATATTCTTTTCTCAAAACTACCTCTGGGCACAGATTTTTCCATGAAATGTTTCTTTCGAGCAAGTTTATTATTTAGTATCCTGGTTTATTGAATAGCTCCCACTGTGTGAATTCCTGATTTAGCTAAAAAACTACCAATGGCTAAACGTGTTAGAGGTTATAAAAAACGAGCAAAGTGAATACAGAGAACATATATTTTGAAGATCCATTAATATATATATATATATATATATATATATATATATATATATATATATATATATATATATATAGATATATATATATAAATATATATATATATATATATATATATATATATATATATATTATATATATATATATATATATATATATATATATAGATATATATATATATATATATATATATATATATATATATATATATATATATATATATATATATATATTTATATATATATATATATATATATATATATATATATATATATATATATATAAATTATAATATATATATATATATATATATATATATATATATATATATATATATATATATATATATATATATATATATATATATATATATATATATATATATATATATATATATATATATATATATACTCCACGACTAATAAAAGAGTAGCAGCAAAAAAAAAATCAACATCCTGTTTCTTTATGTTTTTTTTGGTGCTTTGGTCAGTGTTTTTCACGGCTTATCGTGTTTTAAGTGCTTTTTCCCGCTGACCTACGTTTAAGGTCTCTCACGACCTGTGTTGCCTTCGCTATTTCGGTTTTGTTCAGTTTCGACCTAACTTGCGTCGGTTCGCGCTTCTTTGTTTTTCGCGATGGCCTCCGTGTGCCGAGTTTGTGATTTGCCAACCGATGATGGCCCGATAGTTTGCGGCGGTAGCCTAGGGCTTACTCTGTGTAAAGCCGTTTTCCACGCAAGGTGCCTCAAGCTACCCAAGACCTGCTCAAGCAGTTTGGCTCGGAGGGAGAATCTTGTGTGGTTTTGTAACTCTTGCCGGGCTGCCTTGGCTGGCGGGCCAACTATTCTCAGTGAGCTCAAACGTCTCATCAGTGAGATGAAAAGTGAGCTTCTCATCGAGATAAGCAAACGATCCCGATTGGATTGCACTGAGACTACCAACTCTAAATCGGGTACACAGATTCTTACCACTACTCCCGTCGACGCGATGCATCCAGACCTTCACTCGGCAGCTATTACTACTACGGATGAACCTACCGATACTTTACGGATTGATGGAGTTCCTTCGTCGCCGGTTGGTGTGTCAGCGGATAACGCAGAACTATACTCGGAACATACACGCAACGAACTGAACACACACCCACCGCTTCTTGCCGGGACCTCCAACGAGTTTCTGCCGGGCGAAGGCCTTTTCGAGCCGGTTACTGAACCACGGGCCTGGCTATTCGTTACACGAGTTTCTCCGATTTGCACTGAAGAGCAGATGTGCACTTTTGTTTCTTCTCGGATCAATTCCTCCGACTGTATTGCTCGTCGAATTTATCCTCGCGGCCGCGACCGAAACAGTTTGCGGTTCATCTCGTTTAAAGTGAGCCTGCCGCGATCACTTCGACAGGTCGCTCTTTCACCAACTACCTGGCCGAGAGGTTTTGTCTTCAGAGAATTTGAGTTTCGTCACAGGAGCGAAGATTCTTTTTACTCCCCGGAACCGTTTCACAATCCTGTACAAACCACGCAACTCAACGACTTACTGCCACGTTAGCTTCGTCGGTGCACTCTAGTCCAGTCAGTAGGTCTCCTCTTACTGAGTTCCGCTCTAGCCCTGGAGTTAGTAACGGATTAAACGGCTCAAAACACCTCTCAGTGTATTACCAAAATGTGCGTGGTTTGCGATCGAAAACCTCTGAGTTCTTCTTGAGCTCCACCTGCGCTGACTACGACATTATTATTCTGACTGAAACATGGCTAGATGACAATATTCCTTCACCGCTGCTTTTCGATGTCAGCCAATACACTGTTTTCCGTACGGATCGGTCTACCTCAAACAGCAAAAAATCTCGGGGCGGAGGTGTCCTTATCGCAGTGGCTTCGAGGCTTGACGCCTTCAGTTGCTCTGATCCGACTCCTCTCACGGAAAGTCTCTGGGTGCGCGTGAAAACATGTCAGCAAGAAATAATGATCGGTGCTATCTACGTGCCGCCGGATCACTCAAATGATCTGGCAACAATTAACTCCATCTGCTCCGAGCTTCGCGAGGTAAGAGAGAGTTCATCTCTCGTTCCGTGTGTCCTCATGGGTGACTTCAATCAACCTAACATACGCTGGACTCCTACACCTGGCTCTTTTCCTGCTCTGGACCTTGCCAGTTCACGATTTTCTCCTGCCTGCACTATGATGTTCGACGAATTGCAGTTCTCCGGTTTGACACAGCTAAACTCCACTGCGAATGGGCACGGCACCCTGTTGGACCTAGTTTTCGTGTGCGATCTGCTCATCGATTACTCGGTATCAATTGAGAGCAGCTTGGATCCGCTAATCGGGCTTGATGACTACCATCCCGCTTTGGTGCTTAAGGCTGTTTTGCCAAATGCTTCCGGTGAGTGTACGCGAGCATCTGCCTCTGCTTTACCGCAGCGCCGTTGGAACTTCCGTCGTGCTGATTTTGCTGGTCTAACGTCAGCTTTATTGCTTGCTGACTGGAATGAAATCATGTCTGCTGCAGACCTCGATGTGAATGTTGATTCCTTTACCCTCACTGTTGTGGACCTTTTCGATGAGTATGTTCCCCAGTTTCGTGCTCCAAAGAAACCTCGTTGGGCGACCACTGCGCTCCGCCGATTAAAAAGGTACAAATCTACTTTCTACAAAAGATTCCGTCGAAACAACTGCGAACGGAACCGTTTAGCGTTTCTTGAGGCGGCTCGATTCTACAAAAATGAGAACAGGCGAGCTTATAAACGGTATACCTCTAGTCTTGAAGTTGGATTCAGAAAAAATCCCAAATCATTTTGGAAGTTTATCAAAAACAAACGAGGAGCTGGCAGTGGAGGCAAACGTGGTGGATTACCTTCTTCTATGAGCTTCAATGGCTCAGTGGTTTCCGGTGAACATAATATCTGCGATGCATTCGCAGCTCACTTTGCTTCAATGTACTCAAATGGTAGCCTGGACCAAAACAGTCTTGCTTCTGCCCTGGAGCCCATTTGCGAAGAAATCTTCTTGTCCATACCGGTGTTCTCCGAAGAGCAGGTCTTCATGGCTATTGACGACTTGAAACTTTCCTACGCGTTTGGGCCTGACTACATTCCCAGCGCTATAATCATAAACTGCAAGGAAGCTCTGATTCCAGTCTTGACGTCGCTATTCAACAAATCCTTGCAGTTGGAATGTTTCCCCAGCCGGTGGAAATCGTCTTGGATGTTTCCGGTATTCAAGAAAGGGGACCAAAGCCTTTGTTCAAACTACCGCGGAATCTCCATGCTGTGCTCCTGTAGCAAACTATTCGAGCTCTTGGTTGCAAGATACCTCATGCATGGATTCAAGCACTCTCTAAGTACTGACCAGCATGGATTCATGCCAAACCGCTCTATCGAGACAAATCTAGTAAGCTTTTTGAGCCACTGCTACGCCTTCTTGGACCAAGGCTTGCAGGTTGACGCAATTTACACCGACTTTCATTCAGCTTTCGACTCGGTCAACCACGCTCTACTCCTAGCCAAGATGACTAAATATGGAGTAAACGTTGAGCTGGTGCGGTGGCTCAAGAGCTTTCTGACCGATAGGCACATTCTAGTCAATATTGGTGATGCCTTCTCGTCTCCATTCTCGAACGCATCTGGTGTACCGCAGGGCAGCATACTGGGACCTTTCCTGTTTACGTTATTCATCAATGACATCACGTTATGGATTCCTGGCGCATCGAAGCTGCTGTATGCTGACGACCTGAAAATTTTCTCGCATGTGCAAGGACTCGACGACTGCCAGAGGTTACAACTGTGTCTTGACCGGCTTAATTCGTGGTGTGCGACTAACTGTTTATCAATTAATGTAAACAAGTGTTGTGTTGTGTCTTTCTCAAGGAAAAAGTCTCACGTCTCGTTTAACTACTCACTGTCAGGGTCCTCAATTCCTCGTGCTGTCCAAGTTAGAGATCTCGGTGTTTTACTTGACCAGAAGCTAGTTTTAACAAACCACTTTGACTATATCGTCTCAAAAGCTCTTCGTTCTCTAGGCTTCATATTGAGAGTCTCCAAAGAGCTCTCAAATAACCCATTTACGATCAAAAGCCTATACTGCTCTATAGTGAAACCCATTTTAGAATTTGCTTGTGTTGTATGGTCTCCCATTCACCAACAACATATCAACAGACTTATATATATATATATATATATATATATATATATATATATATATATATATATATATATATATATATATATCTATATATATCTCTATATATATATATATATATATATATATATATATATATATATATATATATATATATATATATATATATATATATATATATATATTTATAAATATATATATATATATATATATATATATATATACATATATATATATATATATATATATATATATATATATATATATATATATATATATATATATTCGCGACGGCTGAAGCTGGAACTATATAAAACACTCATAGTTCCAGTACTCACATACGCCTCTGAGACATGGACCTTATCCAAAACTGACGAAACCCTCTTAGCCGCGTTCGAGAGGAAGATGCTCAGATGGATTTTTGGCCCCGTATGTGTGGAAGAACAATGGAGGAGCCGATACAACGACGAGCTCTACGAACTGTACGATAGCCTCACTGTCGTGCAGCGAATTAGACTCGCCAGGCTCCGGTGGGCTGGTCATGTCATTAGAATGGCACCGGACGACCCAGCCCGTAAAGTCCTTATAGGCTGCCCACATGGACAGAGGAGGCGTGGTAGGCCCAAACTGAGATGGAGTGATGGCGTGGATGCGTCCGCCAAAAAGGCCGGGATCAACGATTGGCAGACGACGGCGCTCGACCGCGGGCGGTTACGGTTGCTCCTGGAGCAGGCCAAGACCGCCAAGCGGTTGTAGCGCCTGATAAGTATATATATATATATATATATATATATATATATATATATATATATATATATATATATATATATATACATATATATATATATATATA
This sequence comes from Anopheles nili, assembly GCF_943737925.1. Taxonomy (NCBI): domain Eukaryota; kingdom Metazoa; phylum Arthropoda; class Insecta; order Diptera; family Culicidae; genus Anopheles; species Anopheles nili. The sequence continues at coordinate 13,622,848 of NC_071293.1, forward strand.
TATATATATATATATATATATATATATATAGATAAATATATATATATATATATATATATATATATATATATATATATATATATATATATATATATATATATATATATATACATATATATATATATATATATATATATATATATATATATATATATATATATATATATATATATATATATATATATATATATATTATATATTAATGTTGAATTTATTATAATTAACGTGGTTTCTACTGAACCGTTTCGCAAGAAACTTGGTACATAGGTCGATGAATGGGTTATCATTTAGGGATTTGATTTTTCTGAACCTCCCAAGCGTTAGCCTCTCATAGAACCGAAATTCGCGAATATTCATTGAAACATGCAAATGACGCCCAATTTTCCCATATAACCCCCCCACTCCTTAAATTTGAACATTAAACGCTTAAAACTGTAAATGGCGTCAAATCTGGCTGAAATTTGGCAAGCATATTTGGTTTTAATATTTGGCAAATGTGTTCAAAGGTTCAACTAAACCGGCTAAGCAAAAAGTGGGGTCCCATACAAGCCCCCAACGGTGGAGCGGGCGCGATCAAAAAGGCAATAAATCGACCATCTTCGATTGTTGCAATTCATATATTATTATACAGAAAACATGTTAGTTTTAATTTTCGAAAATTCACTACTGTACAAAATCTGGTTGTTGAGATATAAAGCACAAAAGTCAAGAAAGTTCAAAATGCTTTAAAAATGACGTCCTAATGGTACTTCTTTCGAATCCCGAACATCATTATTTTTTGTCATAAAAATATGTTAAAAGTGTCATTTGTATGGATTTTTCTCTTTCGTTTTTTTTTCGTTAAGTCAAAATTTGCTTTTGATCGTTCTAAAAATGAGATTGTTTAGCAAAATTTGTCCACAAAAATGGAAAAAAACTAACGTTTTCAGCTTTGGTAAGGAATTAAAAAAACGCTTCAAAAGTCATATTTCCATATAAGATATTTGTTCATCCTTAGGTTCTTAACTATTGACATTTGACTATTTTCCATCCAACCAAATCCAGCCTCACTGGCCACAAGCTTTGTTTTGTTATTAGATTTAGGGGTATTAGATTAGGGGTGGAGGCGCCTAGTGGGTGGCTAACATGAAATATTCTTAAATACAAATTATGATATCTTTAGGGTCTAGAACAGGTATCATATCTCAATGAGCCTTTTTTTATCTTAAAATGTTTAAATGATTTCGCATACTACAAATTCACCAGGATAATTAAGCAAATCTTTGAAAATAAGTGGTATCTTAAATTTCTTATTATTTTGTCCCAAAAGGAGCAACATTTTTCACCTTTATTATCAACAAGGTAAACGTTGCGACTCTCAAAATAAAAAAAACGCACCAATAGTTTGTTCTAGTACAGGTTTACATACTTACAAAAAAATAAATACAAAATAAATTGCAAGCAAACCATAGACCTTGACAAACTTAAGTGTTTCGATCAGCATCGTACAATCTGTTATAAGAGCTTTTCATACAGCTGGTGTGAAAATCAAGTTAAAGGGCATAAGTATTAGCTACTGCAGATGCAGGAGATATAATGTTACATTCTTCTGTTCCACTTGGTTATTTGTAAGAAGAAGCAATAGAGACACGTCAATACTGTATTAAGGTTGACAGGACTGGCCATTCACGAAAATTATTAGACGAAAAAATATTTTAGATGATAAATTTTGGAATTAAACTATTCGAGAAGTAACACCTTTTTCTTATTTTTCAATTTTTTTTTAATTTGTATTGTTTAATACAAAAATACCAAAATTAAAACGCAAAATTAATAAAAAATTTAAAACCGCTTAAAATGTACCTTTTTTTTCAATAAATAAAAGTTTTAAATGATTTTGAAACTTTTAAAGTACTTTATGAGTAGCAAGGTTTAAATTTCACTTTAATTAAATTACTTTTAACATGACTTCTTAAATTGATTACCTTGTAATTCTTGAAAAAATGATAGTGACAACATCTAGAAGTCTAAAGCTGAAAAGCACAAATTATGTGTGAACAAACTATTTTCAGCATGATTTAAGCCAAATTTTTACATATTTCTAGGGAAACATATGTTATGACCGCGGTTTGTCCGGAGCCGCCTCAACGTCGATAATATTCGATCAAAAATACAAATGACGGCCGAAATATCCGCGATTCGGGAAATAAGTTTCTCTTATCTTTTTGGAGTAGAAACTAAAGCTTCAGTAATTCCGTAGAAAAAACGGGCATCTTCTATACCAGTCACTACCCCTATTATGAAACAATATGTAGGTCTGTTAATGGCTAAACAAAACTCAAATAATGACCAATTTGTCTGAACATGTTTTAAAAATCTGATTGTAAAATGCTAAACCCTCCTGCCCCCTGCAAGGTTGGAAAAAGGAGGGGGTCTCCCATATATTCCCTCTCACGGTAATTGAAAATCATAGAAAATATAAATGACATCTGATTTGACCAAAATATTGCATATGCGTTTCTTAAAACTCACTAAGCAATATATGATGAAGTATAAGTTTCCAGGTTTGGTGAATCTTTTCGTCATGAAATATTCAATTCGGAGTACAAATGTCGTCGAAATCATCTGAAATATTATTACCTTATTCCATGAGTTTCAAAATTTTAGTTTTACAAGCGAGGACCAAATAGTAGTCCCTCCACTTTAACCAAACACAGTAAAATTATTTAAAAATACAAATGGCTTACAATTTGATTGAAACATGGTACAAATGTTTCTTATTACTCATAGTGCGACGAAGAATAATGTACGCAAGTGCAAAACGCATGGGGGTTTCCAATGAACCTCCTGTCTGTATTACAAAGAAAATAATTCGGACAAAGCAATAAAGCTTGGCCCGGATAATTTTAGGTGAGGATGATTCTTTTTACATAAAATTTTAAAAATCAAAGCTCCCATACAATCTCTTTCTATAAGAGTATTGAAAAATATGGTCAAACAAAGAAATCATGTCTGATTTAAATTAAATGAGGCAAAAACTTACAAAAGTCCGATGGGAAACAAACTTGTGGGAGGGCATACAATACCTATTCGGAATATTGAAAAAAAAATGCCCAAAATAACAATCGTCTAATTTTACTACAACTTTTCATGTACGACGTAACACAGTCCATCCAAGAAGTAACAAAGTATCAGATTCTCCAATGCGGAAATGGAGGGATGCAACCCAATTTTTTTGGAATGTTCTAATATGGCTCTGCGATACAAACGTTTTTTGTTAATTTTTTTTAACGAGTGACTATTACATTATGGACGGTAAAGGAATTGCTGTTTTCAGAATAAAAGAAATTCACAAAAAAGCAAAGACGTCAGTTTCCTGTATCTTTTCTCTCTTCAACTATTTATCGAGACACGAAACAGTTAGCAACACCGAGATCGTTATGTGATCTATATCGAGACCGGAACAAGACACTTCAGACTAGACAGTTTCCCTTCAGCAATATTGAATTCAAGAGAGTCGTGATGAACGGAAACGGAAGCCATCAGAGAGTCAATATCGTGTGCACCCCATCGGAAGACGACGAGACTGTCTCATCAGCAACGTACGCACTCCAACGCGATGTCCGGATAAGTCACATGACGATCGTACGCACCCCACGGATGTTAGGGCTATCGCGAGCGGAAGTTCTAAGAACAGACAGGATTGAACGCGATCAAAACCTTATCAAGACTTCCATATAAACGAAGATCAGAGACACACCAAGTTGAGTTCGATTGTGAGGTTCAGCTAGGACGGACGTGTTGTCCAAACCGAGAAAAATAAATAAAATTATTTTTTATCTGAATCGAGCTATCGTTTTCCATAACTGGCGCCCGAATAGGGACCCTTCAAGGTAAAGTCAACGGTTCGCGTTAGAAGTAAAAGATCGAGTGGTAAAATCAGTGAAAATAACGTGTAATCAGTGTTTGAAAATGAGAAGTGAGTAAATCATTTTCTACCGTCACCGGACCGCTACAAGCAGACATCAACCAGCGACCTAAGTCACCTGACAGACAACATGAAGGGTTTGGCTACAACCATATTGCTGTAAGTAATAAATTCAATGTAGCATCAACATATTACTGTAGGTAATAAAATTTGTGAGTAAGAAGAAACGGTAAAAGTGTTTTGAGAAATAATAGTGTTTTGAAAAATAAGAGTGTTGAAAAAGAAGAGAGTGTTGTGAAATGCATTTTAACTCACACTAAAAAAAGGAAATACGTATCCTTAATAATCGTACAGTCATTCTTTTAAGCTGGAAAATATTATTTCTCAGTTCAAAAACTTAAAAATTAAAAAGGACAGGAAAATGGAAAATCAAATCCGACAAATTCTGTCACGATTGGCTAGTTTAGAAAGTGTCTCAGCCAGTACATCATCAACAAACTATGAAGATCCTCCGATATTTTTCGCAGACACGAACGGAGTAGCCATCGATACAACCTCATTTGAAAAAATTCCGGAAACTGTGAAGGATTTACCAACATTCACAGGAGATGCCAGAGAACTTAATTGTTGGATAGATGATGCAGAAAGCTTAGTACGGCTATATCAGACGAATTATAGCTTTTCTTTGGCCCAACAGAATAAATATCATATGGTCCATACGGAGGAAAGTTAGAAATGAAGCTAACGACGCAATAGTAGCATCTGACGTTGGAATCAATTGGTTCCATATAAAAACAACTCTGCTCACATATTACGGAGAACAACGAGATCTAGAAAGGTTAGACTATCAACTAATGAGCTCTAAACCAAAGGGACGATCACTGGAGATATACTATGATGAGGTTAACAGAACATTGTCGCTCATCGCGAATCAAGGGAAATTGGATGACAGATTCAGTCATCCCGAAGCTATCAAACCACTACTTAAAACGTACAATCGAAAGGCCATCGATGCGTTTACAAGAGGTTTGAATGGAGACCTAAGTAAATTCATCCAAAATTCGAGCCAAAATCTCCGGCATGACAAACATATGCCAAAATCTCTGGTTTAATATGGAAGCAAGACAAACCCACCAAGAGTATCGCAATGATGGAGGTATGAATTAAAACGCAGAGCTTAATTATTTAGGCTAAAATCCTCCTTGCCATATTTTCTTTTTTCATGGTAATCGAAAAGAGCCATTACAAATTTTAATTGATACAGGTTAAAATAAGAATTTCATCCAATCTAAATATGCGAGAATTTCGCATCAAATTGAAAAACCATTTTTTGTTTCATCAGTGGGAGGAGACATAAAGATAGAAAAGTATTCTCAGGCAAAATTTTTTGCGCCTAATTCGGATATAAATGTGATTTTTTCCACTTAAATGGACTTAAGACATTTGATGCGATAATTAACCATGACACATTAACAGAATTAAAAGCAGTAATAGACACTGCTGCACAAAAACTAATCATTTACAAAAGAAGAGTAATACCTTTAAAATTGCATACTTTCCCAGAAATTAACAAAATACAAATTCGGGATGAACATCTATATTCTAAAGAAAAGGAAAAATTATACTCGCTACTTGATAAATTTCAAGATCTTTTTCAGCCACCAGACAAAAAACTACCTTTTACTACGAAGATTTAAGCAACTTTTCGGACAACGGACAACGAACCGGTATATGGTAAAAGTTATCTTTAATCCTCAAAAAATGAAGTGGATAAACAAATTAACAAAATGTTAAATGATGGTATTATTTGACCATCACGTTCACTTTATAATTCACCCATATGGGTCGTACCGAAAAAGGTTGATTCTTCGCAAGAAAAAAAGTACAGATTGGTCATTGATTACAGGAAAATAAATTCGAAAACAATTAGTGACAAGTATCCTATTCCAGATACGTCAGCTGTGCTTGCAAATTTGGGACAAAATAATTTTTTTACTACTTTGGATTTAGCATCGGGATTTTATCAGATTCCATTAGCTACCAAAGATATTGAAAAAACGGCATTTTCAGTTAATAACGGAAAATATGAATTTTTAAGACTCCCATTCGGATTAAAAAATTCACCATCGATTTTTCAAAGAGTCATGGATGACGTTCTTCGTGAACACATTGGAAAAATATGTCATGTCTATATAAATGACATAATTATATTTGGAAAGACAATCGAAGAACATCTAACTATTTTTTTTCCTTTATTGGGACGGACAAGCCGTATGGACGACTCTACGTGAGCCGCCGATGTAATATACAAAGGGCATTTACTCCCTTTCTTTACCTTATCCCGGACATACTCGGTTAACATCTAACTAATATTAAAATAATTTTTGAAACATTGAGAGAAGCAAATTTTAAAATTCAGCCAGATAAATCGGAATTTTTAAAACCAGAAGTCGAATTTTTGGGATTTATTGTTTCTAAAAATGGTCTTAAACTCAACATAAAGAATATTGAATGTATCCAAAAAATATCCCGAGCCAACAAATGTAAAAGAACTTCGTGCATTTCTTGGACTTTCAGGATATTATAGAAGATTTGTTAAGAATTATGCAACAATCGTAAAACCCTTAACAAAACTCTTAAGAGGGGAGGATGGTCATCGCCAAATAACAAAATCTTAATCAAAAAATCATCCAGTTAAATTTGACGACGAAGCAAAGAAATCATTCCAAATTCTTAAAGACATTTTATCTTCAAAGGATGTACTAGCATATCCATATTTTGAGAAAGAATTCTTTTTAACCACTGACGCTTCAGATAAAGCTATTGGAGCAGTTTTGTCACAAAGATTCGATGATGGAGAAAGGCCCATCACGTTTATTTCAAGAACACTATCGAAAACTGAAGACAATTTCGCGACTAACGAAAAAGAGATGTTAGGTATCGTATGGGCATTGCATTCCCTCAGAAATTATATTCACGGAGCAAAACTAAAAATTTTTACTGATCACCAGCCATTAACATTTGCTATCTCACCAAAAAATAATAACGCAAAGCTAAAGAGATGGAAAGCGTTTATTGAAGCACATGATTATGAAATGAACTATAAACCTGGTAAATCAAATATAGTTGCAGATGCATTATCGAGAGTGCAAATTAATTCACTAACACCTACTCAGCACTCTGCAGAAAAAATAATGATAGTCATTATATACTAGCAACAGAAGCTCCAATCATCGTTTTCAAAAATAAATTAATTTGAGATTGAACAATGCTTCAAATTACGAGCACAATACACCATTCAACGGATTTCATAGACACACATTTGATGAACCAGAATTTACTAAGACGTTTCTGACGGCAAAAATGAAAGAATTTCCAAATCCCAATTTAAGAAATGGTATACTATGCAGTGAACAAACCATGGCAATAATTCAAGAAATTTTTAAGGATTTGTATAATCCTAAGACAATGAATATACGATTTACTCAGAAAATTGTAGAAGATTTGAAAGAAGAGGAAACGCAAATAGAAAAAATAAAAGAGATTCATAATTTCGCTCATAGAAACGCGAAAGAAAATTCTCTACAGTTTATTAAAAAATTTTACTTTCCAGTATGCGAAAGGTCATACAGAATTTCACTGAAACTTGCGAAATTTGTACTACCCAAAAATATGATCGAAATCCTCAAAAATTTATCCCAGTGAAAACACCAATTCCTACATATCCTGGTGAAATTGTGCACATAGATATTTTCACATACAATGCACACTTTTTATTTATTTCATCATTGGATAAATTTTCCAAATATTTGAAAATACTACCAATTAAATCTAAATCAATAGTGGATACAAAAGAAGTACTAATACAATTGATGTATAATTGGGATTTACCAAGCATGATAGTGTCAGATAATGAAAGCACATTTAACTCAAATGTAATCTAGCAATCAATCCGAAATCTTGGAAAAAAATTTTTAAGACACCTGTAAACAGGTCGGAATCGAATAGACTAATCGAAAGATGCCATTCTACTGTACGAGAATTGTCAAGATGTATTAAAGCACTAAAACCAAATATATCCATTCAGACGCTTATACAAGAGGCAGCGTATACATACAATAATTCGATACACAGTGTAATTAAAAATACTCCAAAAATTATATATTCAGGAAAAATTTGTGAAAACTTATCATTCAACGAGAGAGTTAGGCAAAGAGAAGAAATTGATAAACAAATTTTAAAGATACATCAAGAGTATCAGGAAAAGATTGTTGATAAAAAATATCAAGATTACGATCCAGATTCTACTGCTTACGAGAAAGTTAAATCAAACAATAAACGTCACTGTAAGTTTAAATTGATAAAAATCAAGGAGAATCATCCTATATTTGTAATCGATTCAAGCAATAGAAAGATACACAAAGTTAATTTGAGGAAAAATCGTCAAAAAACTATACTGATTATTTCATTTCAGACTTGCCATACATGTGTCACAACTATCAGACAGTGGAGAATTTAATATATACGATTTAAATAGAAGTCTTCTCGCTGTTGTTCCATTAGGGAAAGCATATTTGATTGAAGAATATTTAAGAGTAGTTTATCCATTTGTAATTTATAAAATCAAAGAAATCATAAGTAGCAATAACGAAAACGCTATGATGAATATTAATACTAGCCCGTATGAAAGGATTGTTAAAAACAAAGTACGAAGGCTACGGGAAACATTAGAAAAAATTAACGCTATCGCGCACAGACATAAGAGGTGGGACGCAATAGGCACGGCATGAAAATGGATAGCTGGAAACCCAAACGCTGAAGATCTACGTATTATAAACGGCTCACTTAATTCTCTCACTGCTGAAAATAACCGTCAGTTACTGATTAATTACCAGATTAATCAAAGAATTCAAAAAGTAGCCAATATTGCAAATAAGGTCCTCGAAGTGGAAAGTACACATCTTATGGAACAAGCATTTTGATACATCATATGTTAGTGATGTTAAATTTCGATTCATTACAAAATCACCTAGAAACGATGGAGGAAGCAATCATATCTGCAAGACATGGCATTCCAAACAGTAAACTCCTATCGCTTGAAGATCTTAAACAAATGGCTCAATTTCTTTCAAGCCACAATATTATCGTATCATCAATTGAAGAAATGCTCGCCAAATCAACGGCTCAAGTAATTTTAAATTCAACACATATAGTATACATGTTGAAGTATCCCCATCAAATGCCGTATACGTACGAGTATAACTATATTGATTCTATTATAAACAATGATAAGAGAATCTTGCTACAACGTAATTACATAATTAAAAACTTTACACATATTTATGAAACGATGCAACAATGCAAAGAAAAAGATATAGGCACATATATTTGCGAAGGTATCGACATGCAACCTCCTAACAAATGCATTTACAATCTTTTACAAGGACAACATTGCACATACGAAAAAGTTTATGCCAACGGAATTATTAAACGCATAAACTCTGAAAAAATACTGATAAATGATGCAATGGTAGAAGTATCTTCTAACTGCAGTGAGACAAGTCAATCACTAAAAGGTTCATTCCTCATTCCGTTCTGAAAATGCAACATATACATCAATGGCGAAGAATTTTTGAATTTCGAAACAATCATGACAACAAAAACATTAAAATCAACTGTAGGATTGATGGCCGACGAAACTGAAACTGTCGACATACCGCCAACTACGTATTTACAAAACCTCACCTTAGAGCATCGAAAGAAACTAAATTTTATAAGTTTGCACAATGAATCCTTGACATTTAAGATAAATTTATTTGAATCCATTGGAGGATTGATACTATTACCTATAAAACTTGTTGCCATGGTACGATATATGCCACGATGTAAAAGAACAAATATCGAGATCGAAATTCCATTGCAAGAAATAAGTACACCGCGAATCGAAACATTCACTAATATCCCAAACTCGTTCCAAACATTTAAACATACTTTGAGGACAAAGTAATTTAAGAGGGGAGGAGTTAGCAACACCGAGATCGTTATGTGATCTATATCGAGACCGGTATAAGACACTTCAGACTAGACAGTTTCCCTTCAGCAATATTGAATTCAAGAGAGTCGTGATGAACGGAAACGGAAGCCATCAGAGAGTCAATATCGTGTGCACCCCATCGGAAGACGACGAGACTGTCTCATCAGCAACGTACGCACTCCAACGCGATGTCCGGATAAGTCACATGACGATCGTACGCACCCCACGGATGTTAGGGCTATCGCGAGCGGAAGTTCTAAGAACAGACAGGATTGAACGCGATCAAAACCTTATCAAGACTTCCATATAAACGAAGATCAGAGACACACCAAGTTGAGTTCGATTGTGAGGTTCCGCTAGGATGGACGTGTTGTCCAAAACGGGGGAAAAAAAATTAATTTTTATCTGAATCGAGCTATTGTTTTCCATAACTAAACTGCACTAAAAAACTCACTCATCCTCTCTCCACGCATGGTTAAATTTAAATGTTTGTAATATTTTTTTCCATATTTGGCAATAAATAACGCTATGCTCTTATTCAGTAAGATTCGATTTTTAATTGTGTTGAGTGGCGTTGGAAATGTGGTTGGAGTAATACATTTAAAAATCGATTTCAGAGCGTAATGATTACGAACACGGAATGGCGTTTTGAAGGGGAACAGGAATACAGATGAAATATAAAGGAAAATTGTTTCGAGGCAGCTTAATGACGAAATAAGAATAAGAGATAGAAAAGTAGAAATAATTTGAACGTGATACATGCTCAGGATGGAACAGCATGCTATATTTACTCATTGCTTTGTACATAAATTAATATGACGGATCCAAGAAAAATGATAGTAGATAAAAAAGGATTTTCGAAAGAGTTAAAGATGCAAATATCAGGCATAAAAATCGGTTTTATTAATTTCATGAAGTGAAAGATGCGAAAGATAAGGTAGAAAATTTTTAGTAAGAAAGGCTGTATCATACGAAGCGATGATTATGAAGAGAAACGGTAGTTGTGAAACAACAAGAGTAGAAAGGGTATAGTATAGAATACTTTTCTCAATAGCTAAGGTTCCTAAAAGGGTAGATTTGTTAAAAAAGGAGTGCAGGATATTTTGAAAAAGCAAAGTATAGCCAATTGGAAGAGATGTGTCAAGTGCAACAGAGAACGGCGAATTAAATGACATAGAAAAAAGTAAAAGACGAAGCTAGACATCACTAATATAGAATGAATACAATTAAATGAGAAAAAAAATATGCACGTTAAAAATTGAATTACACAAGCATACGTAAAAATACCCCTTTATGTTTCCTTAAACTACGTCGACCCGAATGAAATCGTGTTTATCAGCTAGTTAAAAATAATGTACCACGGGAAAAATAGTAATAAACCCTGGAGAAGATTTTGTTATTTAATTTATTTAATCCTAACTAGCTTAACTTACTTAATTAACCTAACTTATTTAGGTTTCAAAAAATAATCTGTAATACACCTTTAGAAAAAAGTATCAAGGGGGTAAAAATATCGCTCGTCCAATTTCTAACGGACTATTAGTACATTTATCTCTGTATTTGTTGAAGGTGGTTTTAGGGTGTTGTGCTATTGAGTGAATGTTAGATCTATTTTGAATATCAATTATACTGTGCCATAGCGGTTAATTTAAAATTTGTTTCAAACATCTGTTTTGGAATACTTGTATTTTTTTAACATGAACAGTAGCACAGTTTGCCCAGATTGGAGATGCTTACAATAAGATTTGTCCTATTATGGATTGAATAATAAAAGTTGATTCTGTATACTAAGCATCGACTTCCTATTTATGAAGTAATACAGCAATCTTGGTGCTTTTTCGGCTTTAATTATTTTATTGTCGATATGTTTTTTGAAGGTAAGCCTTTTATTTAATGTGATCCCACAATAATGCCCTTGGTTGTTTTATGTAATGTTCGAGTTAGTGATTTTCAAGTTACGGTTAGGATGTTTAATAACGCTTGTTCGTCTGGTGAAAAATATTGCTTTTGATTTATCTACAATTATTTTAGGTTTCCAAACTTTAAAGTAAGGGACAAAACTAGCACGGCCTTGGTTAAGCTTTTTAATAGTAGTACCTGGATGTTTGGAGGAGGACCTGATGGTCGTCGGCAAAAGCAAAACGTTTCATTAGTTCTGGCTTAGGTATTTCAGCAGTGTAAATCTTATAAATAAAATTAAATGTTTGTATATATATATATATATATATATATACATATATATAAAAATATATATATATATATATATATATATATATATATATATATATATATATATATATATATATATATATATATATATATATATATATATATATATATATATATCTTATATATAAAAAAGAATGTTTGTATATATATATATATATATATATATATATATATATATATATATATATATATATATATATATATATATATATATTTGTGCCTATGCGCGCGCTTCAATGGGGTTTCCACTGAACCGATGTGCACCAAACTTGGTACATTGGTGCATAATGGTCTCGGATTTAGGCGTTTGATTTTTTTTTTAGAACCTCCCAAAAGGGGGGCTCCCATACAACCCCAATTCGCGAATATTCATTTAAAAATACAAATGATGCCCGATTTAGCTAAAATTTGGTGCATAAACGTTTCATTACTAAAAATCAATACTCGCAAAATTTGAGCCATCTCAATGGGGAACAAAGGGGGGCTCCCATACAAACCCCCCCTTCTAAAAATGAATATTATCCGCTTAAAATTTTATATGACGCCTGATTTGGCTGAAATTTGGTACATAGATGTTTCATTGCTTCAAACAAATACTGGAAAAATTTGAGCCTCCTCAATGAAGAACAAAAGGGGGCTCCCATACAACCCCCCCTCCAAAAAGTGAATATTATCCGTTAAAATTATAGGCGTTGCCCGATTTTGCTGAAACCTGAAGCATAAACGTTTCATTACTAAACAGTTATACTCGCGAAATTTGAGCCATCTCAATGAGGAACAAAGGGTGGCTCCCATACAATCTCCCCCCATAAAAAATGAATATTATCCGCTTAAAATTATAAATGGCGCCCGATTTGGCTGAAATTTGGTACATAGATGTTATATTAGCTTAAATCAACCCCGGCAAAATTTCAGCCTCTTCAATGAAGAACAAAGGAGGGCTGTCATACAACCCCCCCCCACCCCCACCCCGTTAACAAATCATAAAATATCACTTTGAAGTACATGTCGTCGAAATCAACTATAATTTTATCACTTAATAGAAAGACTTTCTAAATTTCAGTTCTACAAGCGGATAACCAAATGGTTGTCCCTCTCCCTCTACCAAATACATAAAAAATATTGAAAAATACACATGGCATCCAATTCGATTGAAACACGCTACAAATGCTTCTTCCTATTCATAACGCGACGAAGATTTATTTACGCCAGTGGGAAACAAAGGGAGGTTTCCAAAGAACCTCCTGTCTGTATTACCAAGAAAATAATTCGGTCATAGCAATAAAGCTTGGTCCGGATGATTTTAGGTGAGGATGATTCTGTTTACACAAAATTTAAAAACAAGAGCTCCCATACGAGCTCTTCCTATTAGAGTATTGGAAAATATGGTCAAGCATGGCAATCATGTCTGATTTAAATGAATTGAGGAAAATTCTTAAAAATGTCAATATTTACTGGAAAATTAGAATGGGACGTTGCAGCTCTCCCGGTTGGAGACAAATTCGTGGAAGGGCATACAATCCCTGCTCGGAATATTGAAAAAAAAATGCCCAAAGTAACAAATATCGTCAAATTTAACAACAACTTTTCATGTACGCCTTAACACAGTCTATACAACAAGTTATAAAATATTATATTCTGCTATGCGGAAATGGGTGGATGGAAATCTAATTTATTGTTATGTTCAAATATCGCTCAATGATAAAAATGGTTTTTTGTTTATTCTTTTTTACAAGTGACTTTTACATTATGGTCGGGAAAGGAATTTCCATTATCAGAATAAAAGAAATTAACAAAAATGTAAAGTCGTCAACAAACAGTCCAGTTTCCTGCAACTTTTCTCTCTTCAAAAATTTATTTAGACACTAAACTGGGCTTAGAAAGTCAACTCATTTTCTTCTCATGCATGTTTACATTTAAAAGTGTACAATATTTTGCAACACATAGCGCTATGCCGTTATTCAGTAAGATTCAGTTTTTAATTGTGTTGAGTAGCGTTGGAAAAGTGGTTGTTGTAATAAATTTAAATATCGATTTCAGAGCGTAATGATTACAAACATGAAATGAAGTTTTGAAAGAGAACAGCAACACAGATCAAATATAAA
>NC_071293.1:13639036-13656536 GCF_943737925.1 Anopheles nili
CAAAATTGAAGGATTCGATCAGTGGTACGGGGCTCAAGTACAATTCCAAAGATTCGATATGGAATAATAGTAACAACACAAACCTTCATAAAATAAATGGCCTCTTTCTTGCTGAGCCACAATCAACAACTTCTTCAATAATATCTCAACTACAATCAAAACAAAAAAGTATTCAACCAACAAACAAAGACACAGCAACTGTTTCTAAGAATAGGCATGTTATATATGTCGATCCCCCAATGGTAAAGCTATTTGCTGTTTTCGCAGAATCCGTGTATAATTTGATGGAAAATGCTTTGATAAGTGATGAATTTGTAGACGACTCAGAAGAGTTTGGGTTTTTAAGACCTTTTGTTCGAAAACTTAACACTAATGTTGTGCAAAACAACATGAGAAAACCTCCAAAAGTAAAACGTGATATTCCATTGAAACAACCTTTCAACGCTATCCAAACTCTCGGAAACGTTTCAGTTAATAAAATATCACAAACCGCTTTTGCTGACACAGTGGATCATACATGGCATACTTCTTCTTCCATAGAAAAATCTTTGAATGTTACAAAAAATCTGACACCAAAATTTGTAACTATATCTGAGTATCCTGCATCAATAAGCAGCGACGTGAATAAAAATAAAATGACAACCAACATACAAGTTACTAATGAGTTCATGTCTGTCACTCCACCGACTCGAAAAGCGGAAAAGAGGAAACCTAATAGTAATGGCAATCAAAATTATAGTAGTGAAGAAGAATCCGAAGAAGATTACTTTGAATTTGCTAGCCTAGGAGATGCAGATGATGATGGCGACGATGATCAAAATGAAGAGGACGATAATGAGGATTATTTGATTAACAGCAATTTAGCACCACATTCTATTCATCAAACCTTACTGGCTAACGACAAGTATTATGATCAGAAAAATGTACTAATTAAGCAACCTATTCGTGTGAAACTTGTTAAAGAGCATCACAAGAAAAAGCAAACTGAAAATTATTTTGAAGATACGATGGAAAACAGCGAATATTATTCGGAGTCCTACGAAGAACAAGATTTGTATCAAGATAAGGATGATTCTACTGAAGATCATTATGACGATATGTCTTATGATTCATATGAGTCACAAGAAAATGTTGATGGATTTTTCAATCAAATATTTTCAACATTTGGACGGCTTATTAGATCATTCGGATTTGGATCTGATATTCAAGCTTCTACTGAAAATTTAAAAGGCTTTAAATTCGGATCGCCATAGATCCAATCAATAATTAAACAGCAATCAAAACCGGTGAGATCATTTGAAACTGGAAATAAAAATCCTTTCTATCAAAATCTAAATGAATGTATTCTTTCAATATCACCAGAGAATGAAAAAAATAAAATTTGAAGTGAGGAGCGATTATCAAATTCAAATTTATCATGATAAACAAAAAGTATAATAAAAAAAAAAAAAAAGTAAAATAAGCTCTCTTCCATAGTTTCTTCTGTACTATACAAATAGTACCGGCCACATGTCTAAAAACACCCCAAAAACTTGGAAAATAAATATATATGTAAATATATATATATATATACATATATATATATATATATATATATATATATATATATATATATATATATATATATATATATATATATATATATATATATATATGTATATATAATTATATATATATATATATATATATATATATATATATATATATATATATATATATATATATATAAATATATAAATATATGTATATATAGATGTATATATATATATATATATATATATAAATATATATATATATATATATATATATATATATATATATATATATATATATATATATATATATATATATAGATATATATATATATATATATATATATATATATATATATATATATATATATATGTATATATATGTATATATATATATATATATATATATATATATATATATATATATATATAAATTTATATATATATATATATATATATATATATATATATATATATATATATATATATATATATATATATATATATATCTATGGTATCGTAGGCCGCCTTGAAGTCGATGAAGAGATGATGCGTCTGGATCTGGTGCTCTCGGAATTTCTGGAGGATGTGCCGTAGAGTGAAGATCTGGTCGGTGGTGGATTTGCCCCCATAAATCCATCTTGGTAGCTTCCAACGAAATCTGTAACAAGAGGCGCAAGTCTGCCCGAAAAGTATTCCGGACAGGATCACATAGGCAGCATTCAGGACTGTGATGGCTCGGAAGTTAGCACAGTCCAATCTGTCGCCCTTTTTGTAGACTGGGTGTATGACACCCAGCTTTCAGTCCTTTCGGTATCCTTTCCTGCTCCCAGATTTTCCCAATTAGCTGGTGCATATTGACGGCAAGCTCAACCGAACCCATCTTGAATAGTTCTGCCACCAGACCATTGCTGCCAGCTGCTTTGTTATGTTTCAGCTGCTTGATGGTTCTAGTGACTTCTTCCAAGGATGGTGGGAGCACCTCGCCATCTGCCTCCCGGCTAATGTGCTGCTCGATTCTGCTTGCACTGCTGCTGGACTCCCCTGATTCCGTTCCGTTCAGGTACCCGTTGAAGTAGCACTTCCACCTTTTGATCACCTCTCGCTCGTCCGTAAGAATGTTGCCCTCCTCGTCTCGACACATTGCGACGTTTGGCGTGAAGCCGCCTTGTGTCTTCTTCAACATCTTATAGAACTGGCGAAATTTCCCCAACTGAGATAGCTGTTCCATGAGTTGTTCGTCGGACTCCTCGAACCGACTCTTCTTGCTCTCGAAAAATGTCGAATGTCTCTACTCTCTTCTTCTTCTTTCCTGGCCTGCTCAATATTGAGCACGTCTTAGTGACATGGCCTGGTCACCAATCGTTTTCCAGGTCGCTCGGTCCATGGCTGCATCTCTCCATCCCCGGTTGCATCCGATATCCCACAGGTTCTGCTCCACTTGGTCCATCCACCGAGCACGCTGAGCTCCTTGCCGCCTTGTTCCGGACGGGTCGCTGGTGAGCACCTTCTTGGTGGGGCATGAGTCCGGCATCCTCATGACATGCCCCAACCACCGAATTCTGCCGGACTTCGCCACCGTCAGGATATCCGATTCGCCATACAGCTCAGCTAGCTCGTGGTTCATTCTTCACCTCCACACGCCTTGCTCACACACATAGATAGACCTGAGTACGCGCCGCTCGAAGACTGCGAGGGCGTTGATATCCTCCATGAGCAGAATCAAGGATTCATACCCATAGAGAACGACCGGTCTTATCAGTGTGCGGTAAATGGCACACTTCGTGCGTGGAAGAAGCCACCTGGACCTCCGAAGTTTGTGGAGCCCGTAGTAGGCACGATTCCCCAGAACAATGCGCCCCAGGATGTCGCAACTTACATTGTTATCCGGAGTTACGACAGTGCCGAGGTAGCAAAACTCCTCTACTACCTCAAGTTCGTCGCCGTCCACTTATACGCTGCTCCCCAGCTTGGCTTTGTCATTGTCAGAGCCCCCGACGAACAGGTACTTTGTTTTTGTCGCATTGATCATTAGTCCAATCCCTGCGGCCTCGCGTTTTAGTCGAGTGTACGCCTCGCACACCGTCCTAGTGTTCCGCCCGATGATGTCGATGTCATCCGCGAAGCCTAGGAATTGGAGGAAGCGGGTGAAAATCGTGCCACGGATGTCGAAGTCCGCGTTTCTCATGACACCTTCCAGAGCGATGTTGAATAAGAGACAGGAAAGCCCATCACCTTGCCTCAGACCCCGGTGAGATTCGAACGGATCCGACAACATGCTCGACACCCTCACCTTGCACAGCACCCCATCCATCGTGGCCCTCAACAGGTGTACCAGCTTCCCAGGGAAACCGTACTGCTGCATGATGTTCCATAGCTCAGTCCGATCTATGGTATCGTAAGCCGCCTTGAAGTCGATGGAGAGATGATGCGTTTGGATCTGGTGCTCTCGGCATTTCTGGAGAATCTACCGTAGAGTGAAGATCTGGTCGGTGGTGGATTTGCCTCCAACAAACCCAGCTTGATAGCTTCCGACGAAATCTTTAGCAAGGGGTGCGAGTCTGCAGAACAGTATCTGGGATAGGATTTTGTAGGCAGCATTACGGACTCATCGCTGCCAGCTGCTTTGTTATGTTTCAGCTGCTTGATGGTGCTTGAGACTTCATCCAAAGATGGTGGGAGCACATCGTCATCTGCCTCCCGGCTTATGTGCTGATCGATTCTGCTTGCACTGCTGTTGGACTCCTCCAATTCCGCTCCGTTCAGGTGCTCGTTGAAGTAGCACTTCCACCTTTCGATCACCTCTCGCTCCTCCGTAAGAATGTTGCCCTACTCGACTCGACACATTGCGACATTTGGCGTGAAGCCGCCTTGTGTCTTTATCAACATCTTATAGAACTGGCGAGATTTCCCCGACTGAGATAGCTGCTCCATGAGTTGTTCGTCGGACTGCTCGAAGCGACGCTTCTTGCTCTCGAAGATCCGGGTTTGCTGCGTTCTCAGTCGTTTGTAGTGTTCCACGTTCTGACGGGTCTCGCGCTGTAGCATTCGGGCGCGCGCTGCGTTCTTCTCGGATAGTGCCCGCCTGCACTCGTCATCAAACCACTCCTTCTTCTGGCCTCGTGGCTTATAGCCTAGTGTCTGCTCGGCTGTGCTGCTGATTGCTCGCTCCACCATACGCCAGTGGGCGTCGAGGGACATTGTGGCGGTCGCGTTATTGTCCGGTAGCGCTTCCTCAAGCGCTGACGCGTAGCCCTCGGTAACAGAAGGTGTTAGCAGCCGATCCGTGTTTAGGCATGGGGTATGCCGGTGACGCAGTGAGTTGGCAGCGCAGAGCTTCTGCCGTATTTTAACCATGACCAGGAAGTGGTCCGAGTCGACGTTTGCGCCCCTGTACGTCCGTACGTCGATGATGTTCGAGAAGTGCCTTCCGTTTATTAGGGTGGGTCTTCCGTGGTCTTCCGTGGTCTATTTGGGAATACGTCTGTTGTGGTGACCTCCAGGTGTAGCTGAATCGAGGTTTGTGCTGGAAGAAGGTGCTACGGATGTTCATGTGCCTCGAGGATGCAAAGTTAATGAGCCGGAGGCCGTTGTCGTTGGTCAGCTGGTGGACACTAAAGCTTCCAATCGTTGGTTTATAGGCCTCCTCTCGCCCGACCTGAGCATTGAGGTCTCCGATGACGATCTTAATATCGTGTTGTGGGCAGCGATCATACTCCCTCTCCAGCTGCGTATAAAAAGCGTCTTTGTCGTCATCGCTGCTCCCAAGGTGCGGGCTGTGCACATTAATTATACTCAGGTTGAAGAAACGTCCACGTATCCTCAACCTGCACATCCTGTCATTGATCGGCCACCATCCGATCACACGTCTTCTCATAGCACCCATAACAAGGAACGCCGTACCGAGCTCGTGCTTGTCTCCACCACTCTGGTAGATCATGCAATTGCTATTGTAACGGCGCTCCGAGACTCCCTTCCAGCGGACCTCTTGAAGTGCTAATATCTCGAAGCCGCGGACTCTCACTTCCTCTGCGAGAATTTTGGTACTCCCGGGAGAGGTAAGAGACAGTTCCAGAGGCAGTTCCATGTACCGAGTTTCCAATCGTAGTCCTTTTTCCGTTGTGGGGGTCTTGCATGATTGGTCCATATCGGGTTTTCTACTTGGTGACTATTCGTTGCAATAGTACAGGGGGTGGCTTGCAAGGCCTCTCCCCCCGCCTCCTATCTCGTCGGTGGAACAACGCATCCTAGTTGTTTTACGTCTCGTAGGATGCCAAGACAGAGTAAACAGCCGGCCCTGACATGGGGAACAGACGCTGGTTCGAGCCGCTCCTAACATGGAGAACAGACGCTCGGGATGAACTACTAGCGGGTAGCAGTCCAATCCCCCTCTCAATTCAGCCTTGTCGACCATCCGCCCAAGGGGGTGGGTTTCCCCGTGTACCCAAGCTTGGATATTTAGACGACAAGTTACCGTTCTGTACGTCGCGGACGTATTGAGTAGGAGTTGGGGAGGAGAGCCTATATTAGCCTTCAGGAGGCGTCGGATCCACCCCTTTACAGAACGAATGTCTCTACTATTCCAATTAAATTAATGTCAATCCAATCTATTAATAACATTGATAGTTCAAATTGTGTGTGAATAACCCCTAAGAGGAGTGTTAGTGGTATGATTCCCATTGGTTGGGGGAATGTTGGGAAGCTGGGGGAATTCTCTGTTCGATTGGTTTACCGTTTTATATTGAGATTATTTCACTGGTATATTGTGCGGTTTTTGGATTAGAGTACGGCTTGGACAGCCACTGAAATTTGCAGTGTGGTTATATATTTTAGTTTGTGCGTGGGGATTACTCCATCCGTTGACGCCTTTGCTACTGGACCCTATTTGGAATAGTGGAAAAAAATGCCATAATTGCAAATATCGTCTAATTTTAGTACAACAATACAATCCATGCAAGAAGGAGCAAAGTATCAGACTCTCCAATGGGGAAATGGGGGAATACAACCTTAATTTAATGCATTGTTCAAAAATCGTTCAGCGATGTAAATGTTTTTTGTTTATTCTTTTCAACGAGTGACTTTAACATTATGGGCAGGAAAGGAAATGCCGTTTCCAGAAATTGAAGAAATTCACCGAAATGCAAAGACGTCAACAAACAGTAAAGTGTGCTGTAACTTTTCACACTTCTACCATTTATTTAGACCCTAAACAACAACGAGAAACACAACTCATCATCTTTCCACGCATGTTAAAATTTAAAAGGGTAAAATATTTTTTGGGTTCTTACCCACACATTTTTTGCTTAATCTCTCGCATTTTGCACGTCATCAAATTAGTAAAACCTACTTTTTATGCCTAGTGTTTTCTTCTTTAATCCTTTCGAAAATACTTTTAAATATAGTATCATTTGTCTTGGATCCGTCACATAAATTTATTTACATAGCAATGAGGAAATGTAGCATGTTGTTCCATCCCGAGCATGTACGACGTTCAAAATCTTTCTGCTTTTCTAACTGTTATTCTTATTTCGTCACTAAAGCTACCTGGAAACAGTTTACAATTTTCCTTTAAATTTCATCTCTATTGCTGTTCTCTTTCAAAACGCCACTCCACGTTCGTAATCATTACGCTCTGAAATCGATATTTAAATTTATTACACCAACCACATTTCCAACGCTACTCAACACAATTGAAAATACGGGCATAGCGCTATGTGTTGCAAAATATTTTACGCATTTAAATTTTAACATGCATAGGCAGAAAATGAGTTGATTTTCTAAGCCCAGCTTAGTGTCTAAATAAATGTTTGAAGAGAGAAAAGATGCAGGAAACTAAACTACTTGCTGACGATTTCACATTTTTTTATTTTTCTTTTATTCAGAAACCGGCAATTTCTTTCCCGACCATAATGTAAAAGTCACTTGTAAAATAGAATAATCGAAAAACATTTGTATCGCTGAGCGATATTTGAACATACCAATAAATTAGGGTTGCATCCACCCATTTCCGCATTGCAGATTATGATATTTTGCTACTTGTTGCATAGGCTGTGTTAAGGCATACATGAAAAGTTGTTGTTAAATTAGACAATATTTGTTATATTGGGATTTTTTTTCAAATATTCTGAATAGGTATTGTATGCCCTCCCACCGATTTGTTTTGCAACGTACACATTCTCATTATGCAGTAAATATGAACTTTTTTCTGCCTTTGCCTCATTTCATTTCAATCAGACATGATTGGTATGCTTGATAATAGTTTCCTATACTCTAATAGGAGGAGCTTGTATGGGAGCTCTTGTTTTTCAAATTTTGTGTAAAGAGAATCATCCTCACCTAAAATCATTCGGACCAAACCTCCCTTTATTTCCCACCGGCGTAAATGAGTCTTCGCCGCGTTATGAATAGGAAGAAGGGTAAAAATGTATTTAAGCCCTCGTCCGACAGCATGGGTTGGTGTCTAAGGAAATTAGCATTGACAGCACTTAGATTGACAGCATTTAGCCGATATTTTTTGGTTTCAACTAGATCAAACATGCTATAGATCATTTATTCAAATATACATTATTCAATTTGACCGTTGAAAGTTACGGAAAGGAGTTACAGAGCGCCCCTATCGCAGCGATTGCATGATCTACCAAAGTGGTGGGGAAAAGCATGAGCTAGGTACGGCGTTCCTGGTCATAGGTGAGATACGGAAGCGAGTGATCGGATGGTGGCCGATCAACGAAAGGATGTGCAGATTGAGGATCCGTGGGAGGTACTTCAATCTGAGCATTATTAACGTGCACAGTCCACATCTTGGAAGCACTCATGATGATAAGGACAACTTTTATACGCAGCTGGAGAGGGAGTACGACCGCTGCCCACAACACGACGTCAAGATTGTCATCGGTGACTTCAACGCTCAGGTCGGACAGGAGAAGGCATTTAAACCCACAATAGGATGATTCAGCGCCCACCAGCTAACGAACGACAATGGGCTTCGCCTTATAAACTTCGCCTCCTCCAAGCACATGACCATCCGCAGCACCTTCTTCCAACACGCACCTCGATTCAGCTACACCTGGAGATCACCACAGCAGACATATTCCCAGATTGACCACGTTCTCATTGATGGAAGGCACTTCTCGGACATTATCGACGTACGGACATACAGAGGAGCAAACGTCGACTCAGACCATTTCCTGGTTATGGTTAAGTTACGCCAGAAACTCAGCGTAGCCAATATGCTACGATCCCAGCCCACCCCAAGGCTCAACACAGATCGGCTGAAGCAAGCGGATGTGGCGAGAGACTTCGCGATCGCGCTGGGGGAGGCGCTGCCGGAGGATACCACCACCGAGACGATGTCACTCAACGACCACTGGCGAATAGTGGAGCAAGCCATCAGCAGCACGGCCGAGCGAATAATTGGCCGCGTAACACGTAACCAGATGAAGGAATGGTTTGATGATGAGTGCAGACGAGCACTATCCGAGAAGAACGCAGCGCGCACCCGAATGCTCCAGCGCGAGACCCGGCAGAACGTGGAAAACTATAGACGACTGAGAAGGCAGCAGACCCGACTCTTCCAGGACAAGAAGCGCAGCTTTGAAGAATTGGACGAGCAACTGATGCAACAGTTCTCTCAGTCGGGGGAAACCCGCAAGTTCTACAGGATGTTGAAGGTGGCAAGAAGCGGTTTTACTCCTACGATCGCGATGTGCCGTAACGTGGAAGGAGACATACTGTCGGACGAGCGGGAGGTGATTGACAGGTGGAAGTGCTTCTATGACGGACACCTTAACGGAGCAGAAGCAGTGGATACCGGACGAAGCGCAAGATGCAGAATTGAGCAGCCCTACGATAACGAACACAACTATGACGAAGTGCCCCGCCATCCTTGGACGAAGTCGTCATCAAACAGTTGAAATGTAACAAATCAGCTGACAGCGATGGGCTGGTGGCCGAGCTGTTCAAGATGGGACCGGAGAGACTTGCCGTTAACATCCACTGGCTGATCAGAAGGATTTGGGACCAGGAAGAACTACCGTATGAGTGGAAACTGGGTGTCATACACCCAGTCTACAAAAACGGCGACAGATTGGACTGTGCTAACTTACGAGCCATCACAGTCCTGAATGCTGCCTATATGATCCTGTCCCAAATACTTTTCTGCAGACTTGCGCCTCTTGTTACAGATTTCGTTGGAAGCTACCAAGATGGATTTGTGGGGGCAAATCCATCACCGACCAAATCTTTACTCTACGGCAGATCCTCCAGAAAGGTCGAGAGCACCAGATCCTTACGCACCACCTGTTCATTGATTTCAAGGCGGCTATGACACCATACATCGGATGAAGCTATGGAACACCATGCAGCAGTACGGATTCCCTGGGTAGCTGGTACGGCTGTTAAGGGCCACCTTGGATGGGGTACAGTGCAAGGTGCGAGTGTCGAACATGCTTTCGGAGCCGTTTGACTCACACCGGGGTCTGAGGCAAGGGGACGGACTCTCCTGTCTACTGTTTAACATCGCTCTGGAAGGTGTCATGAGAAGCGCGGGCTTCGACATACGGGGCACGATTTTCTCCCGATCTCTCCAATTCCTGGGCTTCGCGGATGACATTGACATCATCGGAAGGACATCTGTGGCAGTATGCGAGGCGTATACTCGACTGAAACGCGAGGCCGCTAGGATTGGTTTGAGAATCAATGCGTCGAAGACCAAGTACCTGCTTGCCGGTGGCTCTGATCGGGATAGTGCCCGACTTGGAAGCAGAGTAGCAGTTGATGGTGACGATCTTGAGGTGGTAGAGGAGTTCTGCTACCTTGGTACGATCGTCACTTCGGACAATAATGTAAACAGCGAAATCCGGAGGCGCAATGTTCAGGTAAATCGTGCCTACTATGGGCTCCATAAACTCCTGCGATCCAGAAGACTCCAGCAACACACGAAATGCACGATATATCGCACACTGATACGCCCGGTAGTCCTCTATGGCCATGAGTCTTGGACGATACTTGCGGAGGACGCCAACGCTCTCGCCATTTTCGAGCGGCGGATGCTACGAACTATCTTTGGCGGCATTTGTGAGCAGGGCGTGTGGAGAAAGAGAATGAACCACGAGCTAGCTGAGCTGTATGGCGGAGCAGGCTTTCTAACGATGGCCAAGGCCGGAAGGATACGATGGCTGGGGCACGTGATGAGGATGCCGGACTCATGCCCCGCCAGGCAGGTGCTCGCCAGCGACCCGTTCGGCACGAGGCGCAGAGGAGCGCATCGAGCGGGCCAAGAAGAAGAAGAACTATAAAAAATAGTAAAAAATTTTAATTGCATGGGGAATTGATTTTCTTAGAAACCAACTAATGTTTTAAGACGTGGGATTAGATACATATTTATCAATCGCTCATTTTATTGCGGTGCATCAAGTATCTCAACACTATTCAATACAGTTGTTTGTTTTTTAAGCTCCTATCCAGCCATAATATGAATCTGCGGGCCAATAGTTTTTACCAATGTATTAAAGTTTGCTCCAATTTTAAATTTAGAAAACCGTTCTTGTAACTTTTCAATCATTTGTTTACTCTTGTTATCTTGTTTTAGTTTTGGAATACAAACATGTAAATATCCAGCTAGCATAGGAGCATAATACTCATTATGTTTGCTCCATGGAAATCGTTCTAGTAATAATGTAACTGCTTGTTGGAACATATTTGCTTTAGAAATAGGACGATGCATGTTGCATAGTACTTGCATCATTTTCCATGTGTTGAATTTTCGCATATCAATGTCTGAGAAAGTGAATACGAAGGGATACATCATATCAAATAAATCCGGGAAATCACGATCAAGCATGATAAAGTCAAATCGATTTTCGCCAACCAAAAAAGCACGCTTGAAGTATCCCGCTGCACCATCAACCATTGATGACCATAGTGTATACTCATTCTGCTGGCTGAAATTTTTTCCGTCAGGGGCGTTTATTATCTTATGCACATCGTACGCAACCATTGCACCTAAATATGATTCATGATCCTTCCGCTGTACCATATACTTTTTGAGAAAATAATAATAATCAAGTCGGTCTTGCCGTTTTGGTAAAGCTCGAATGAAAGTAAGCAAGTTCTCTATATGTTTCCGATGACGTCGAGGGTTCTGATAAATATTTTCTACTATACTCTGCCATTCGCTCCAAGAACGCAAAATAACGTAATGAGCTAAAGCTTCAGATATACGTCCTGCTTCGATTGCTGATATTATTATACGTAAGCGAAGATGGTTTAAATCGTTTAACTCCTTACGGTAGCTCAAACTGTGATAGATTAAAGATATAGCATTTACAAATTGCTTAAGTATTTTGTTGACTGGAACAATTGTTTCCACAGTTCCTTGAACATGAACACCGACACTCGCATATAGTTTTGAGAGCTTCTCTTGTTTAACACGAACTTGTTGTTCACATTCTTCGCTTAAAGCTGTCTGGTCAATATTTCGTGGCTGCAATATGTGTTTAGATATAACACAATAAGTAGTAGAATTGTTTTCAAAATGTACGACTTTGAATGCTCCCAATATACTGATTTTAAGCAACACTAGAAGGCACTTGACTTGCAATCGTGTCATTCTGATTTACTGAAATAAAATAAACAACATCTGTACCTATTTATATATAGCGTGAGACAACTCACGATAAACTGATTTCATAACTTGGCAGAAGTGCAAACAAATCATTACTGCTCACTATAATGTTTCAATTGCTTTGTCAACAATAACTAATGCATTTTCAAAGCTTTCATAATATTAACATTTTTTCATATGTGTGTAATAATAGGTAATAACTCTTGAATCAATTTTACCACATAAAACTCGATCGTTCTTTATGGTTCGATCTCTATATTAAAAACAAGCCAATTTAACAAGCTAAGAGAATAGTGAGAGAGATTTTAACGAATGCTTTTGTAGTTCAAGCATTGATGTGCCTATTCGTCTTTTTTTTTTTTGTGTTCATTATTTTCCTCGAAATCTTAACTCCATCTTCGAAGATTTTCTATTTCTATTATTTCATCTTTCCCTTTCGTTTTTGAAACTGGTAATAATAATTGCTGTACCTTACTTTTTAACATTATTCTGCACACGTTATTCAAAAACATTACTCTTTCAACGATCTTAGCTATCTTACTTCTTTTTCCTGACCATTATTTCACATCAATGAGAGGAATTTATCGCACAACCTCTCTTCTTTATTTGTTTCCTGCCACTGCCATTTCTCTAAATATTCTTCGCTTCATATGATCAACCCGGTCTTGTTAAAATCTTTCCAACTCCATTTCCAACTTTGCTCCATAAAATAAGTAAACATTCCCAGTGAGACAATTTCAGCTTGATACAAGATTTGGCAGCGATTCTCCACCAAAATGTTACCTCAAGGTGGAAATTTAGCGACTTGGAACTCTTAAGCAGCCACGAGTTCTACTTAGTAGCAACCGGCAGCTCCTATTAAGCTAGGCGCTGCTTAGTAGCTACCGGCAGCTCTTAAGCAGCCACGAGCTGCTTAGGAGCATCCATTTGGTGACCTGAAGCGCTGAGTTATATTGAACAGCAACAGAATGTGCGTCTCTCAGTCAATATTGACAAAACGAATATACCGTATCTTATGGAGAAAAATTTTATTTTAAGAGTGAAAAAACGAGAAATGTTTTTGTTACAAAAGAGACATTAATTTTGAATCAGTATTTAGAGTGTAAGCCTCAGTGCATCTACAGTAGTGAAAGCAGACTTTATTATATAATTTAAATCTATACGAAAAATTTGCCTTATTTATTGAAGGTCTAACAAATGAAAAGGTAACTTCAACATCAATAGATAGATGCTTGTTTTTTAATTTTTAATGAAAACCTGGTTCTTATTTATGTGAACCAATTTTAGATGACGTAAACAACACTAATTCAGATTCTAGCTGCAGTAATGAGAACGAAGTGTTTTGTAATTCAATTGAGAATGACGACCAGACATTTTATTAATCCAATTTCGTAAATATGTCGATTATAGATTGTTTGCGTTACTGGACACTTACAACAAACTAATCTCACAATTGCGTGAGAAAAATTTTAGCTATTTTGAGAGATAAAACCAATTATATTTTTCCGAAAATTACCAAAATCTTACTAAAAACTCCGCAATCTCGGCGTTTATCTAAAACTGAAATTAATGGAGAAAAATTTTGATTCGAAGCGCTAGCATGCGGCACAAACACACGATATTGCACAAACAAAATATTGTCATTCGTTTTCATTTCTATTTTGGAAAAAAACGTGCTTTAAAATGCATAAAAAGTGTGTGTTGCGTTTTGTTAAGTTTTATTGCAAAACAAATATACTTAACTCAGTTTTTCAGAACATTGTTTAAAAGCTGCTTGGTTGTTTTCAATATCAATAAATTCTATTTTTTTGATTTATTGTATAATTTAAATTTCACCGTTGTTTTCTTTTACATAGAGCAATGAATTCTATTCATAGTTACATAATAATATTTAGATTCTTTGATTGGCTTTTAACCGGATTTGCTTCTGCACGAGCAACAAACTTGGCACTCTCGTCACTTAAGTCAAAAAGTTTAATTTTTTTATTAACTGAACAAAAATAACTGCTCGGGCAAAACTGTGAAGGGCTAGATTTAAAGAATGACATAGTATATGTCAAAGTAAAGAATATATGAATGAATTAAAACTGCGAAAGGGAATACCACCATGATTCTCGGACTGTTATAATCAAAGGATTATTATCATTATAAGGAACCGATGAGGATTTCAGTAAAGATTCTTTTGGCAAGCATCATAAATGGCCATCGCCAATATTACATACTAGCTGATAAACCCGATTTCATTCGGGTCGACGTAGTTTGAGGAAAAATAAAGGGGCATTTTTACGTATGCTTGGGTAATTCAATTTTTGATGTGCATTTTATTTTTTTTCTTATTTAGTTGCATTCATTCTATAAACGTTATTCCTAGCTTCGTCTTTGAAGGTTTTCTATTTCAATCAATTCATCTCTCGCTGGTCCTCTAGGCATATCCCTTCCAATTGGTTGTACCTGGCTTTTTCAAAATATCGTTCACTGTTTTATAACAAATCGAGCCTTTTAACCATCTTAGCTATGAAGAAAAGGATTTTTTTCAAGAAAAGGATTTTTTTTATAAAATCCTTTCTTCTCTTGTTGTTTCACAACTTCCATTTAGCTTCATAATCTTTCGCATTTTGCACGTCATCAAATTAGTAAAACATATTTTTTATGCCTTGTGTTTTCCTCTTTAATTCTTTCGGAAATACTTTTTTATACAGTATCATTTGTCTTGGATCCGTCACATAAATTTATTTACATAGCAATAAGGAAATGTAGCATGTTGTTCCATCCTGAGCATATATGACGTTCAAAATCTTTCTACTTTTCTAACACTTATTCTTATTTTGTCACTGAAGCTACCTGGAAACAGTTTTCCATTTTCCTTTATATTTGATCTGTATTGCTGTTCTCTTTCAAAACTTCATTTCATGTTTGTAATCATTACGCTCTGAAATCGATATTTAAATTTATTACACCAACCACATTTCCAACGCTACTCAACACAATTAAAAACTGAATCTGAACTGAAAACGGCATAGCGCTATGTGTTGCAAAATATTGTACACTTTTAAATGTAAACATGCATGAGAAGAAAATGAGTTGACTTTCTAAGCCCAGTTTAGCGTCTAAATAAATTTTTGAAGAGAGAAAAGTTGCAGGAAACTGGACTGTTTGTTGACGACTTTACATTTTTGTTAATTTCTTTTATTCTGATAATGGAAATTCCTTTCCCGACCATAATGTAAAAGTCACTTGTAAAAAAGAATAAACAAAAAACCATTTTTATCATTGAGCGATATTTGAACATAACAATAAATTAGATTTCCATCCACCCATTTCCGCATAGCAGAATATAATATTTTATAACTTGTTGTATAGACTGTGTTAAGGCGTACATGAAAAGTTGTTGTTAAATTTGACGATATTTGTTACTTTGGGCATTTTTTTTTCAATATTCCGAGCAGGGATTGTATGCCCTTCCACGAATTTGTCTCCAACCGGGAGAGCTGCAACGTCCCATTCTAATTTTCCAGTAAATATTGACATTTTTAAGAATTTTCCTCAATTCATTTAAATCAGACATGATTGCCATGCTTGACCATATTTTCCAATACTCTAATAGGAAGAGCTCGTATGGGAGCTCTTGTTTTTAAATTTTGTGTAAACAGAATCATCCTCACCTAAAATCATCCGGACCCAGCTTTATTGCTATGACCGAATTATTTTCTTGGTAATACAGACAGGAGGTTCTTTGGAAACCTCCCTTTGTTTCCCACTGGCGTAAATAAATCTTCGTCGCGTTATGAATAGGAAGAAGCATTTGTAGCGTGTTTCAATCGAATTGGATTTGTATTTTGTGTATTTTTCAATATTTTTTATGTATTTGGTAGAGGGAGAGGGACAACCATTTGGTTATCCGCTTGTAGAACTGAAATTTAAAAAGTCTTTGTATTAAGTGATAAAATTATAGTTGATTTCGACGACATATGTACTTCAAAGTGATATTTTATGATTTGTTAAACGGGGTGGGGGTGGGGGGGGGGTTGTATGACAGCCCCCCTTTGTTCTTCATTGAAGAGGCTGAAATTTTGCCGGGGTTGATTTAAGCTAATATAACATCTATGTACCAAATTTCAGCCAAATCGGGCGCCATTTATAATTTTAAGCGGATAATATTCATTTTTTATAGGGGGAGATTGTATGGGAGCCACCCTTTGTTCCTCATTGAGATGGCTCAAATTTCGCGAGTATAACTGTTTAGTAATGAAACGTTTATGCATCAAGTTTCAGCAAAATCGGGCAACGCCTATAATTTTAACGGATAATATTCACTTTTGGGGGGGGGAGGGGGGGGGTTGGTTGTATGGGAGCCCCCCTTTGTTCTTCATTGAGGAGGCTCAAATTTTTCCAGTATTTGTTTGAAGCAAAGAAACATCTATGTACCAAATTTCAGCCAAATCAGGCGTCATATAAAATTTTAAACGGATAATATTCATTTTTAGAAGGGGGGTTTGTATGGGAGCCCCCCTTTGTTCCCCATTGAGATGGCTCAAATTTTGCGAGTATTGATTTTTAGTAATGAAACGTTTATGCACCAAATTTTAGCTAAATCGGGCATCATTTTTATTTTTAAATGAATATTCGCGAATTGGGGTTGTATGGGAGCCCCCCTTTTCGGGGGCTCTAAAAAAAAAAATCAAACGCCTAAATCCGTGACCATTATGCACCTCTGTACCAAGTTTGGTGCAAATCGGTTCAGTGGAAACCCCATTGAAGCGCGCGCATAGGCACAAATATATATTTATATATATATATATATATATATATATATATATATATATATATATATATATATATATATATATATATATATATATATATATATATATATATATATATATATATATATATATATATATATATATATATATATATATATATATATATATATATATATATATATATATATATATATATATATATATATATATATATATATATATATATATATATATATATATATATATATATATATATATATATATATATATATATATATATATATATATATATATATATATATATATATATATATATATATATATATATATATATATATATATATATATATATATCTATATATATATATATATATATATATATATATATATATATATATATATATATATATATATGTATATATATATATATATATATATATATATATATATATATATATATATATATATATACAAACATTCATTTTTATTTATAAGATTCAAAATGTTAATTTTATCGATGATGTAGTTACACCTGATCCTCTGCAACCATTCGATTTAGGAGTAAGAGTTTGTTTTGTTTT
>NC_071293.1:13661536-13671899 GCF_943737925.1 Anopheles nili
AAGAGATAGTGGGAAACTATCAGAGGGGATTCCGAAAAGGAAAATCAACCGCTGACCAGATCTTCACCATGCGGCAGATCTTAGAGAAGATGGGGGAGCACCAGCTCCAATCTTTCCATCTCTTCATAGACTTCAAAGCCGCATACGACAGCATAGCCAGGGTAAAACTTTACGATGCAATGAGCCCTTTTGGAATCCCGGCCAAGCTTACCAGGCTTGTTAAAATGACCATGACCAACGTCACATGCCAGGTGATGGTGGATGGAAAACTCTCAAGGCCCTTTGCTACCACCAAGGGTCTGCGCCAGGGCGATGGGCTTGCCTGTCTCCTTTTCAACCTGGCGCTAGAGAGGGCCATCCGAGACTCAGGAGTGGAAACCTCGGGGACCATCTTCTACAAGTCAATCCAGATTCTGGCATACGCTGATGACATAGACATCATTGGTTTGCGGCTCTCCTATGTAGCAGAGGCTTACAAACGGATTGAGCAGGCGGCTGAGAACCTCGGTTTGGAGATTAACGAGGCAAAAACCAAAATGATGGTGGCACCGTCAGCGGCCCTGCTAACAAATACTAATGCGAGTCTACGCAGGGGTGACGTACAGATAGGTGAGCGAACCTTTGAAGTCGTCCAAAACTTCACCTATCTTGGGTCAAAAGTCAGCACCAACAGTAGCATAGAAGTTGAATTACGCGCAAGGGTGCTGGCAGCCAACCGGTCATACTACAGCCTGAGGAAACTTCTCCACTCAAAATACCTGTCGCAACGGCTGAAGCTGGAGCTATATAAAACACTCATAGTTCCAGTACTCACATACGCCTCTGAGACATGGACCTTGTCCAAAACTGACGAAACCCTCTTAGCCGCGTTCGAGAGGAAGATGCGCAGAAGGATTTTTGGCCCCGTATGTGTGGAAGGACAATGGAGGAGCCGATACAATGACGAGCTCTACGAACTGTACGATAGCCTCACTGTCGTGCAGCGAATTAGACTCGCCAGGCTCCGGTGGGCTGGTCATGTCATTAGAATGGCACCGGACGACCCAGCCCGTAAAGTCCTTTTAGGCTGCCCACATGGACAGAGGAGGCGTGGTAGGATGGAAACTGAGATGGAATGATGGCGTGGATGCGTCCGCCAAAAAGGCCGGGATCAACGATTGGCAGACGACGGCGCTCGACCGCGAGCGGTTCCGGTTTCTCCTGGAGCAGGCCAAGACCGCCAAGCGGTTGTAGCGCCTGATAACTGATATATATATATTTATAGATATATGTATACATATATATATATATATATATATATATATATATATATATATATATATATATATATATATATATATATATATATATATATATATATATATATATATATATATACATATATATATATATATATATATATATATATATATATATATATATATATATATATATACATATATATGTATATATATATATATATATATATATATATATATATATATATATATATATATATATATATACACTTACATATATAAATATATATATATATATATATATATATATATATATATATATATTTAAATATATTAAAATATATGTACATTCATATATATATATATATATATATATATATATATATATATATATATATATATATATATATATATATATATATATATATATATATATATATATATTATATTTAAATATATATATATATATATATATATATATATATATATATATATATATATATATATATATATATATATATATATATATATATATATATATATATATATATATATATATATATATATATATGACATGGCCAGGTTGCCAATCAGTTTCCAGGAAACTCGGTCCAGGACTGCTCTCCTCCACCCCCGGCTGCACCCAATCTCCGACAGGTCCTGCTCCACTTGGTCCAGCCACCGAACTCGCTGCGCTCCTCTGCGCCTCGTGCCGAACGGGTCGCTGACGAGCACCTTCTTGGTGGGGCATGAGTCCGGCATCCTCATCACGTGCCCCAGCCATCGTATCCTTCCGGCCTTGGCGATCGTTAGAATGTCTGCTCCGCCATACAACTCGGCTAATTCGTGGTTCATTCTCCTTCTCCACACGCCCTGCTCACAAATGCCGCCAAAGATAGTTCGTAGCACCCGCCGCTCGAAAATGGCGAGAGCGTTGGCGTCCTCCGCCCGTATCGTCCAAGACTCATGGCCATAGAGGACTACCGGGCGTATCAGTGTGCGATATATCGTGCATTTCGTGTGTTGCTGGAGTCTTCTGGATCGCAAGAGTTTATGGAGCCCATAGTAGGCACGATTTCCCTGAACAATGCGTCTTCGAATTTCGCTGTTCACATTATTGTCCGAAGTGACGATCGTACCAAGGTAGCAGAACTCCTCTACCACCTCAAGATCGTCACCATCAACTGCTACTCTGCTTCCAAGTCGGGCACTATCCCGATCAGAGCCACCGGCAAGCAGGTACTTGGTCTTCGACGCATTGATCCTCAAACCAATCCTAGCGGCCTCGCGTTTCAGTCGAGTATACGCCTCGCATACTGCCACAGATGTCCTTCCGATGATGTCAATGTCATCCGCGAAGCCCAGGAATTGGAGAGATCGGGAGAAAATCGTGCCCCGTATGTCGAAGCCCGCGCTTCTCATGACACCTTCCAGAGCGATGTTGAATAAGAGGCAGGAGAGCCCATCACCTTGCCTCAGACCCCGGTGAGATTCGAACGGATCCGACAGCATGTTCGACACCCTCACCTTGTACAGCACCCCATCCAAGGTGGCCCTTAACAGCCGTACCAGCTTCCCAGGGAATCCGTACTGCTGCATGGTGTTCCATAGCTCCATTCGATCTATGGTGTCATAGTCCGCCTTGAAATCAATAAATAGGTGGTGCGTAGGGATCTGGTGCTCTCGGCATTTCTGGAGGATCTGCCGTAGAGTGAAGATCTGGTCGGTGGTGGATTTGCCTCCAACAAATCCTGCCTGGTAGCTTCCAACGAAATCTGTAGCAAGGGGCGCAAGTCTGCAGAAAAGTATTCGGGACAGGATCTTATAGGGAGCATTAAGGACTGTGATGGCTCGGAAGTTAGCACAGTCCAATCTGTCGCCCTTTTTGTAGACTGGGTGTATGACACCCAGTTTCCACTCATCCGGTAGTTCTTCCTGGTCCCAAACTCTTCTGATCAGCCAGTGGATGTTAACGGCAAGCCTCTCCGGTCCCAACTTGAACAGCTCAGCCACCAGCCCATCGCTGCCAGCTGACTTGTTACATTTCAACTGTTTGATGGCGCTGACGACTTCGTCCAAGGATGGCGGGGGCACTTCGTCATAGTCGTGTTCGTTATCGTAGGGCTGCTCAATTCTGCATCTTGCGCTTCGCCTGGTATCCACTGCTTCTGCTCCGTTAAGGTGTCCGTCATAGAAGCACTTCCACCTGTCAATCACCTCCCGCTCGTCCGACAGTATGTCTCCTTCCACGTTACGGCACATCGCGATCGTAGGAGTAAAACCGCTTCTTGCCGTCTTCAACATCCTGTAGAACTTGCGGGTTTCCCCCGACTGAGAGAGCTGTTGCATCAGTTGCTCGTCCGATTCTTCAAAGCTGCGCTTCTTGTCCTGGAAGAGTCGGGTCTGCTGCCTTCTCAGTCGTCTATAGTTTTCCACGTTCTGCCGGGTCTCGCGCTGGAGCATTCGGGTGCGCGCTGCGTTCTTCTCGGATAGTGCTCGTCTGCACTCATCATCAAACCATTCCTTCATCTGGTTACGTGTTACGCGGCCAATTATTCGCTCGGCCGTGCTGCTGATGGCTTGCTCCACTATTCGCCAGTGGTCGTTGAGTGACATCGCCTCGGTGGTGGTATCCTCCGGCAGCGCCTCCCCCAGCGCGATCGCGAAGTCTCTCGCCACATCCGCTTGCTTCAGCCGATCTGTGTTGAGCCTTGGAGTGGGCTGGGATCGTAGCATATTGGCTACGCTGAGTTTCTGGCGTAACTTAACCATAACCAGGAAATGGTCTGAGCCGACGTTTGCTCCTCTGTATTTCCGTACGTCGATAATGTCCGAGAAGTGCCTTCCATCAATGAGAACTTGGTCAATCTGGGAATATGTCTGCTGTGGTGATCTCCAGGTGTAGCTGAATCGAGGTGCGTGTTGGAAGAAGGTGCTGCGGATAGTCATGTGCTTGGAGGAGGCGAAGTTTATAAGGCGAAGCCCATTGTCGTTCGTCAGCTGGTGGGCGCTGAATCATCCTATTGTGGGTTTAAATGCTTCCTCCCGTCCGACCTGAGCGTTGAAGTCACCGATGACAATCTTGACGTCGTGTTGTGGGCAGCGGTCGTACTCCCTCTCCAGCTGCGTATAAAAGTTGTCCTTATCATCATCGGTGCTTCCAAGATGTGGACTGTGCACGTTAATAATGCTCAGGTTGAAGAACCTCCCACGTATAACTATCTGCACATCCTTTCGTTGATCGGCTACCATCCGATCACTCGCTTCCGCATCTCACCTATGACCAGGAACGCCGTACCTAGCTCATGCTTTTCTCCACCACTTTGGTAGATCGTGCAATCGCTTCAATAGGGGCGCTCTGTAACTCCTTTCCAACGCACCTCCTGAAGTGCTACTACTCCGAAGCCGCGGGTCCTAACCTCATCCGCAAGAATGCGGGTACTTCCGGGTGCTGTGAGGGATCTGCAGTTCCATGTTCCAAGTTTCCAATCATTAATCCTTTTTCGTAGCGTTGTTCGTTTACCGTAGTTCCGAATCGAATTACCTTCTTGGTTTCTGTACGTTGCTTTTGTATTGGTGGTGGCTTGCAAGGCCTCTCCCCCAACCCCCTGTCTCGTCGGAGGACCTACGCTTCACAGCTGTTTGAAGTCCCGTGTGAAGCCAGGACAAAAGAGAGAACCAGCCGCCCCTGACATGGAGAACAGATGCTGGTATCTCTCCCTCCCCCCAATTCAGCCATATCACCCATCCTCCCAAGGGGTTGGGTTTCCCCGTATACCCAAGCTCAGATATTCGGAGAGACATGTTACCGCTCTGTACGTCGTGGACGTATTGGGTAGGTGTAGGGAATGGAGAGCCTATGTTATCTTTCTAGAAGCTTCGGATCCATTCCCGTATCAGTGTAGTATTGCTACTACCCTGCCAACAGAGCTAGGGTATATATATATATATATATATATATATATATATATATATATATATATATATATATATATATTTATATATATATGTGTATAAATATATATATATATATTTATATATATATAAATATATATATATATATATATATATATATATATATATATATATATAAAGATATATATATATATATATATATATATATATATATATATATATATATATATATATATATATATATATATATATATATATATATTATTTATACATATAGATATATATATATATATATATATATATATATATATATATATATATATATATATATATATATATATATATATATATATATATATATATATATATATATACATATATATATATATATATATATATATATATATATACATATATATATATATATATATATATATATATATATATATATATATATATATATATATATTATTTATACACACATATATATATATATATATATATATATATATATATATATATATATATATATATATATATATATATATATATATACGTGTATATTTATTTATAAACATTTAGCAACAGATAACCGTTACCGAGCAAGCTTTATGAGACGCGTCATCGAATTTATGATTGTTAAAATGGTTTTAATATAGATAACTTGATGTCCACTAGATATATCTATGATATAAGCTGTATAATTCTTAGAAATTTTTTAAAAATGAACTATTCTTTCAATCGGATATCCATTTTAAAGTAAAAAAAAAGTTAGATCATATGTTTATTTCTTCGATCTTAAAGCATTAATTGCTTTAATCTCCCTTTAATCCCGAGCATAGTAAATAGAGAAATTTTTCTTTCAGCAAGCTAGCTTGCTTGATGTTTCTGAAAAGTTTGGTTTAAATCCAGTCGATACGCATGGCTCAGAATCAATTGGCATCGATCGACACGAACTCGCCTTGAAATTGGGTAAAATCTCCTCAACACTGTTGGGCGCTGAGAAATAATAAATAGATAAGCTTTACTTCATTTGATAGCAAGCTCATATCAAACTTTAACTTATCCCATCACACTGGCAGACGTTATCTTCTATCCCCACGTCTCGAGAAAATTGAAAGCAGCGTGTGCGCGACCTCCATCCGTATTTTTAATTGCTTTTTTGCTTGGTAGGTGAGTTTATTATATCGCCCAAAGCAGTGAATACTAATTTTACTTTCTTCACGAATAGTTTAACAACAAAACTATTCCTAAGATTTCAAAATAAGAGCACTGATCGCTTTCCAAGTTTGAAATGATTCTGAAAATTGCCGATTTTGAAATGGATTTGGGCGTATAAACACATGCGCTAAATCGCTGATCAGAAGCGATTTACGAATAGTGGTCAAACAAACGATCATATATCAAAAGCTCTTTGCATTTTGTAAAAAATAAATATGAAAATCGATGTTTTCAGGAGTTTCTTACAGCAACAACAAAAGTTTATTATATGTTTGAATTTTAAAAAACCTATCATTGTAAATTAATAGAGATTTGTACTATTTATTGAACAAGCTAGTTTATGTATCATTTAGGTTAAAATGTCCAATTAGCTGCCCATAAGTGCACGAAATTGAAACTTCATATTTTTGAAGAAAAATAAGAAGTTTGTAAACAAACTGCAGCTGGGCGAGTGCACCGTGAAATAGTTGTCCGAAATAAAAGCAATTTTATAAATAATAGTTGCTTTTCATAATGTGCAAACTAGTGCAATGCTTTAAAAAAACTATTTCGAAGTGATAGATATAGTTTGCAGCTTGCGGTTAACGAAGTTCGTGCGAAAATCCGCGATATATTCCACCAAGTTGTTCGGGTGAGTTTAACCATATGAGCCTGCGCAAATGAAGTTGGTGCTTTAAATTTACTTATTATTTTCAGATAATCACAGCTGTTTGGATTCAATTCATTCAACGGAAGATCCAAAATCAACGAACGACACGAACGGGATCGTGAAAAGGATCGAAAGAATCTAAATAAGATAAGTTAGGATTCCGTGCTTACTGTGAAGTGAAACCTTCAAATAATCGATATTGTTTCTTTTCGTGACTACTTTGTAGATCCTGCAATCGAAGGAGCGAGGAATAAACGCAGGAGCCACTTCCATACGCGTTATTCCGTGAAAAAGCTGAAATGCCGGTGATCCGAACCTCAACAAGGAAGGAAGAAGAACACGAAGAAGAAGAGTGCGGTAAGTGTGGTGAATAATATTATTAACGCAGTTTTAACTAACGCAATTTGTTTTATAATTACAGATCATGGCTTTACCGGTGGGTGAGACATTTTAAAATCATGTAAGATGTATGTTAATATAAATAAAATAAGTTTATTCGTAAAAAATGGGTCTATTATTTTCATATATGCTGAGATATCACAAACGGCTTGTAAATACAAAACAAAATGTCACAAGGATGCTGCGCAACACATCAATGTATCTCCCGTTAAGGGTGCAAAATTACTTCCGTCGGGAGATTAATTGGGCAGCCCGTTTATCTCCCGATAAGGCGCAACTTGGCCCGATTTTGCTACCGGGGGAGATAATTGGTCAGCCCGTTTATCTCCCGATAAGGCGCAACTTGGCCCGATTTTGCTACCGGGGATCGCGCGTACCGCTCAACACCCCGCTCCACATAGCTCCCACAAACTAGCTCATTTTTCTTGTCACTCGTATCGGCCGGGGTCGTCACGAGTTTTTGTTCCGTTCTGTCTGTACCAAAACTATCACCGCACTCGTCTTGAGCTTCAAACCCGTACTGAGCGGCCCTAACGTAGCTCAATCACTCAATGTTATTATCAGAACGGAATGTCCGTGGAACAACGACTAAAAGTTTGTAGCGATCGCTTATATTTAGCGAATTTCAATTAGGGGTTTCCCATTCTTAATAAATTAATAATTTCAAAATAAGCTTAACCCTTTCCGATGCCTCAACAAAATGGTTCAGCCATTTAAGCAAATCACACAGTAGAAGAAAACCGGAGGGAAAACCGTATGGGACAATTTATTTTATCAATTTTGTAATCGTCACGAAATTGTCTAAATTACGTTTACGATAGCTTATCCTATAGGAGAGATGCATTCATAAGATGCCATGCATGTGAAATTCTACTCATTGACTTCAATTTAAAGCATAGACCGGCAATTGTTTCTACGATTGGTTTGCAAAGCACATATTCATAACGATTCAGGTGCTTGTTTATATTAACAAAATATGGTATTGAATTTACTCATAACCGAGGGTAGGCTTTCTGGCAAAAGGTACAGCAATTCGTACATTTAGCCAATCGCTTCGATCAGAAAGCTATTGGATTGGTTTTACCCTTAGCGAAGGAATTCTGTTTATGATAAACAGTGAAGAAGCATATCCAGTACAATTGAAAGTATGCGGAATGATAAGGAATGAATGATTGGTTGACGATGGGAATCACGATATCGGGGGATCGTTGGCCTTAAAAGAAAGAAAGTCAACCATTAGCAACGGGGCACATAATATGAGACTCGACGGCTGAATCGGTAAATTTTCGACGCTCGATCATTTCAATACAAAACTTCATATCTCATCAATTCTAACTTCTCCCCTCTCTAATTCGACCCGAAATAATTCAAATTTGCAAAGAAAAGGAAGAGAGGCAGAAAAACCAAGGCAGCCAAGCACAACAAGACCTAATCAGAATGAATACAGAGCATAGGGGGGGAATCGTTTCGACACTTAGAACACTCCGAGCTAATGTTCCACTCCGACATGCACTCGCGGCCACACGGTCAAGAAGAGCTTGAAGCAAAAATAACGAGAGCAGAGCGTACGGGCCTGAGCTTCCCTTCCACATGGATTTTTTTTTATTTCATGATCACTCAATTTTACGTGAGCGCCATTGATTTGCAACACATGCTAGGCAACATCCTCATGAAACGTCGACTTTTGACTGCATCTCGACGTCGACGCGACGGTCGAGGCGACGATACGAAACGTCGGCTCGACGATCGAGCCGACGATATTTAACGTCGCCACAGCCGTAAATGCTCGTCGTGAAACATCGCAAATTTTGTTTTTAGTGATGTCACTGCTACCGGAGTTAACAACCGGGGTTGGATGCATATAGAAAATAGTCTTTTTCACTTTCCCACTACCGCAAATCTTCGGCCTAAAAACCTTCCTGCTGGTATTTGCTGAAGATCTGCGGTAGTGAAAAAAAGGAAAAAGACATTTTTTTATCTACATCACGCTGGAATGAGCGGATTTTTGATTCTACCTGTCCGCTAGATTACACGAAGAGAACGAAAGGTGCTAGATTTCTCCGCTTTGCACCTTCGTACCCTTTTGTGTGAGCATGTGTGCAGCAAATGGAGTGAAAGCGAAAGCAAGAAGATATTTCAGTGTGCAAGGGTCAGTGTGAAAGTACTGCTCCTGGCGGTGGGACGTGCGTGCGACGTAATTATCTAGGTAACTTGTAGGTAAGCTTGTTGAGATAATGATTACGTTTTTTAATCAAAGCATTTTCTTATTTTTTGTTTCATGTTTCATGCTGCTGGACGCCGAAACAACATTCAATCACCGGAAATGCACCAGATGATGATAACAAAGCCAGATATTGCTGCTTATCCCA
The DNA here is from genome assembly GCF_943737925.1 of Anopheles nili. Classification (NCBI taxonomy): domain Eukaryota; kingdom Metazoa; phylum Arthropoda; class Insecta; order Diptera; family Culicidae; genus Anopheles; species Anopheles nili. The sequence continues at coordinate 13,671,328 of NC_071293.1, forward strand.
TAGAATGCCACGATTCAAGCGTGTCTTGTTCATATGTCATTGCCGCTGTTGCACCGGCTCTAATTCTTCACGTTCTACGTTTGTGATGAATTTTTGGCTTGTTTCACGTTCATTCGTATTTCTGTTTAGTCGTTAATTCTATATTTAAGAAAAAAAAACTGTTCTAAAAAATAAAAAATTGCATTGTAAAATCTAGCGTTTTTGCCGTCTCCCAAAAATGGGTAACATTTCAGTTTTGAAAATTTATCCCCATCCACTTAATGGGTGACCCGGCACTCAAGGTGTTAAATTAGCACCGGGGATACACGTAGCGGGAAGGCGATATATATATATATATATATATATATATATATATATATATATATATATATATATATATATATAAATATATATATATATATATATATATATATATATATATATATATATATATATATATAAATATATATATATATATATATATATATATATATATATATATATATATATATATATATATATATATATATATATATATATATATATATATATATATTTATATATATTACAAGTGATTTAGTTTAGAAACTATC
>NC_071293.1:13672099-13696925 GCF_943737925.1 Anopheles nili
ATTGTTCATGGTGCCGTGACCAGGATTGTGTGAGTATCTGGTTGTAAAATCGCGAGTTTCGATCGATATTGTGTTACCGCTTGTAGTTGAATTATCGTTAAGCATACAGCTGTTTTTGCCGCATCACGCAAAACACTGTCAAACGCATACATTCACAAGCACATAGTGCATTCACATAGTGCTAAGCATTCACATAGTGCCAATGAAGCCCACGGTGTTGGCATCCCGGCGGACAATTTTGCTAGTGTCCATTTCGCGATATGAAAAATTTCTAGAGGATTTCGTTGCTGAACGGGACCAAATAGAGGTAGAAACCCGACTTAGGAAGTTTGAACGATTATGCCAAGATCTTGAAGATATCCAGCAAGGGTTGGAAGATTCCGCTTCCACTGCCGAAGAAATATCGCAAAATGCGGCTTTGAGGGAGAATTTCGAAAGTAGAACAATTCAGGTGCAATCGAAATTGCAGGCGCATTTACGGTTAGTACAAACATCTTATGCCCAAACGACCACCGGATCGAATCCGCTCAAGGGTATTAAGCTTCCCACCATTGCACTGCCTGAATTCAGTGGAGATTATATGCAATGGTTGACATTCCGCGATACGTTTGAGTGCCTCATACATGCAAACGGAGACTTACCGGCGATACAAAAATTCCACTATTTGCGCGCCGCTGTGAAAGGAGAGGCGGCTCAAGTGATAGAGTCAATCACCATAAGCGCGGCTAATTATGATTTAGCGTGGAACACATTAACTGAGCGATACTCCAATGAATATCTGCTTAAAAAACGCCATTTACAAGCCATGTTTGCCATTCCTGCTGCACAAAAGGAAAGCGTAGCATCACTGCACCATCTTGTAGATGAATTTGAGCGACACAAAAAGATATTGCAGCATTTAGGAGAAGAAACGGGCACTTGGGGTAGCATTCTCGAACATCTACTTTGTACTAATCTGCCCATAATTACATTACGAGATTGGGAGGAACACGCATCGAGTGATACTAACCCGAAGTACGACGGTTTAATTTCGTTCCTACATCGTCGTATGCGTGTATTGGAGACTTTACTAGTAAACAACCGTCAGACGTCGCAGGACAATGACTCGAGGAACTCACGGCGAATAAACTTTCCTCGCCATGCCAGTTTTGCTGCTACATCGCATGATGCGCAAAAATGTAAGTTATGTAATTCTGCGCACCATCTTGTTAAATGCCCGCGTTTCGAAGGGATGGAACCGAAGGAGCGTCATCGATTTGCCATGACCGCGCATTTGTGTTTGAATTGTCTGCGGGAAGATCACATGGCTCGTGATTGCCCATCACAGTACAAATGTCGTTACTGTAATGCTACACACCACACTAAATTGCACTTCACACACACTAATACAAGTTACACCTCACCACCACACCACACACCCGATGCCACTAGCGATCCCACGGCCATAAACAACACACAACGCACGTTTGTGGCAGCACTACAGCAAGCATCCGAGCAGGTCTTGCTCCAAACTGCGTTAATACATATAATTGATGAGTTCGGAATCGCTCATCCTGCGCGAGCTCTCTTGGACAGCGCATCTCAGCCTAATCTAATTAGCGATCGGCTCGCTCACCGACTGCGGCTGAAGAAACGAAAGGTGAACGTTACTATCGTTGGAGCAGGCCAATCTGCAAAAACCGTACGGGAATCTGTGCATGCCCAAATTGTCTCCCGATGCAGTTCGTTTGCAGTGAACACCGATTTGTTGATGGTTGACAATTTGATGATGAATCTCCCAACGCGCGATATAAACACCAATGATTGGAATATACCATCTAGTTTGCCTTTAGCGGATCCCTTGTTTTATAAAGCTGCTCCCATAGACCTCATTCTGGGCGCACGCCATTACCACACATTTTTTGAGAATACAACGCAGGTCCGTCCAGCACCTCATCTACCCGTCATGATGAACAGTGTGTTTGGCTGGGTAATGACCGGCACAACTGCCGTTGAGCACTCTGTATCTCAACCAGATTCTACCACATCGTATACAACCGTCTGTATGACCTCCTTGGAGGAGTCGTTACAACGATTTTGGAATTTAGAGGAACTTACCGTAAATGATACATACTCACCGGATGAACGATATTGCGAAACCTATTACAAGGCCACCACGGAACGTGACGACACCGGTAGATATATTGTTCGCCTCCCAAAACAGCCAGACTTCGCGAAAAGCTCGGTATGTCTAGATCTCAAGCTATTCGTCGCTTTGAGCTGCTTGAGCGTAGATTGGAACGCGATTCAGCACTTCGAGAGGCGTACCAAGCATTCATGAAGGAGTATTTGGAACTGGGGCACATGTCTCCTATAAGCACTGAATGTGACGATACAGCTGCTTATTATCTACCTCATCATACAGTTTTTAAGGCATCAAGTTCCACAACGAAGGTTAGAGTTGTATTTGATGGTTCGGCTAAAACGTCGACTGGTTTCTCGCTGAATGAAACATTACGAGTTGGACCTATAGTTCAAGATGAACTCATCGACATCATTTTGCGTTTTCGAACTTATAAGATCGCTGTCGTAGCTGATATCGCAAAAATGTATAGACAAATTGTATTGCATCCAGACGATCGACGATTAGTTCGCATCTTCTTCCGTTTCTCTCCACAATCGTCGATTAGATTGTACGAGCTGAATACGGTAACATATGGTTTGGCTCCATCCTCGTTCTTGGCCACCCGCACATTATTGCAGCTTGCAGACGATGAAGGTGTAGATTATCCACTCGCTACACCCGCTCTAAAAAATAACTTCTATGTTGACGATTTCATCGGTGGTGCGAACAGCGTAGAGGAAGCCCGTATGCTTCGCCAACAATTAACCGAGTTGCTCTCCAAAGGAGGATTCGAACTTCGAAAGTGGACATCTAACTGTTTGGACGTGCTTACCGGCCTACCAGCGGAACATATCGGTACACAGTTTTCCCTGCAGTTTGTTCCGAACGAAACAGTGAAGGCACTTGGCATCGCTTGGAAGCCCGAAATGGATACTCTGTGTTTCGAGTCGACGCCGACAATTAATAACACCCACCTCACCATGCGGTACATATTGTCAAACATTGCTCGAATGTTTGACCCCCTTCGATTGATCGCTCCAGTAAGCATACGCGCGAAATTGCTGATGCAGGAGTTGTGGCTTCATAAAATTGGATGGGATGATCCGGTACCAGCACAAATCTGTAGCAAATGGAAATCGGTTACTGACGACTGGCAAGATCTGGCTGACTTCCAAAGCGATAGGTATGTGCTCTTATCTAACTCCAAAGTACAATTTCATACGTTTACAGACGCATCGGAGAATGCATATGGTGCCTGCATTTATACGCGTTGCGAAGACCAGCAGGGGCAAGTACGAGTCACTCTGCTCGCGTCGAAATCCCGGGTTGCCCCACTGAAACGTATCACATTACCGAGATCAGAACTTTGCGCTGCTGTATTAGGAGCACATCTCCATCATCGTGTTAGACGAGCCATGAGGATCGACGAAACCGAATCGTTTTTCTGGTCAGATTCTACGGTGACTTTGAACTGGATTGTGTCTCCCCCGAACACCTGGAAAACATTCGTGGCGAATCGCGTTGCAGAGATCCAGAATTATTCACATCCCCGTCAGTGGAGACACGTCCCCGGCTCATCAAATCCTGCCGACCTAGTGTCTCGAGGCATATCAGCAGCTGAAATGCTAAAGAGTTCTATGTGGAGTTGCGGTCCTGATTGGTTAGCATCAGCTCCGTCCCAATGGCCTGCATCGAATCCAGCACTGGCTGCGGAAACTGATATGGAAACTCGTCAGATAAGCGCTGTGATCACTAATGTACAGATCACTCACTCTTGGTTCGAATTAACATCGTCATACACCAAGCTTTTACACATAGTTGCATATTGCACCCGTTTTATACACAACACAAGACACAAAACACGTACACAACAGTCAACACAATTTGCCCCCGCTACATTGTCGATTACTCCCATGTTTATGGAAGCTGCTAAAATCGTACTATGTAAACTGGCGCAGCAAGACGAATTTTCATCGGAGATCCGGCTACTTGAAAGGGGAGAAGTCGTGGGAAAACATTCACCTCTACGACGATTGAATCCATTTCTCGACGAAAACGGTATAGTGCGAGTAGGAGGGCGTTTGAAACTTGCGCAGCTTCCCTATCAATTTAAACATCCCATCGTGCTCCCCAAGAACCATAAGCTAGCTCATCTCGTCGCGCTGCACTTTCATGAAAAGCTTATGCATGGCGGAGGAAGACTACTACTTTCCCAGATTCGAGAAGAATATTGGCCACTCGATGGACGACATTTGGTAAAGAGAATCGTGAGGAATTGCTTTCGTTGCATACGGCAGGACCCGCCAGTGATGCAACAACAAACTGGTCAACTCCCGTATGAACGCATCACTCCGAGCCGACCGTTTTCGATATGTGGAGTAGATTACGTCGGCGCATTTTATCTTAAACCAACTCACAAGAGATCTGCTGCCGCTAAATGTTACTTGTGTGTGTTCGTATGTTTTGCAACCAAGGCAGTTCATCTGGAGCTTGTTGGCGATCTCACCACTGCCGGATTCTTAGCCGCATTACATCGTTTCTCATCCCGTCGCGGATTACCATCGGATATACATTCCGATAACGGAAAAAACTTTGAAGGTGCTGCAAACGAACTTAATGAACTGTTTGAAATGTTCCAGAACGAGCAACAACAAAACAAAATTACATCTCACTGCGCCGACATGGGAATAACTTGGCATTTTACACCACCTAAGGCGCCTATATACCACCTAAGGATATATATATATATATATATATATATATATATATATATATATATATATATATATATATATATATATATATATATATATTTATATATTTATATATATGAATATATATATAAATATATATATGAATATATATATATAAATATATATATATATATATATATATATATATATATATATATATATATATATATATATATATATATATATATATATATATATATATATATATATATATATAAATTTTTCTTTAAAAATACAAAAAAAAGCCTTCCCGCTACGTCTATCCTCGGTGCTATATTAAAGGTGTCTTCCGATGCACACGAAGTAGCACAGGCGTCTTCGAAGTATAACTATTATGTAGCAATATCTCGCTTTAATGTCATCTTCTGGTGCATTTTCGGTGATTGAATGTTGTCTCGGCGCACAGCAGCATGAATCATGAAACAAGAAATAAGCAAATGCATGAATTAGAAAATGTAAACATTATCCCAACAATGTTATGTGCAAACTTACCTTTATATTTACACCGCACGCACGTTCTTCTCCCAGGAACATCACTTTTACACTGACTCTTGAACACCGAAATTTCCTCTTGCTATCTCTTTCACTCCACATGCCGCTTTGCTGACACATTTGCTAAGTTCACTTTACCAACGCATCGGCCGGACTTAGAATTTGGAGAAACGCGCACACAAACCCAAAATCGCTGCTGGCAGCCGCACACATGCACACGCACATGGGTACGAAGGTGCAAAGCGGAGAAATCTAGTCCATTTCGTTCACTTCGTGCAGCCAAGCGGGGAAAAATCACCCAAAATCGCTCAAACCGGTGAGGTACAGGTAGAAAATCATCTTTTATCTCTTTCTCGCTACCGCAGCGCTTCGGCGTTTGTCTCTTGGGCTATCCCATCACCTGTCTCCCTTTGACCAAGTCGTGGTTAGAGGTAGACCCGAATCCCGAAACGAGTGATGACTTCACTACAGTGAAGAGAAAAATTCCGATCCAGGAATATCTGGTAAAAAAACCAATGCCTACACCAAACCTGACCGCGCAACCTTCTCTGACCCGCGCGCGTGCATATCATGCCATCTACAATGGTGTGCATGATATTTACATCATGCAAAAACACAAAATAATGGACGTACGCATCATAACGAATCTGGTGTATAAACAAACCCTGGGAGTTTTGGACGTGCTTCGGTTGCGCCCAAACAAACTGAGAATAACCGCTAAAGATCGTCCTCAATCAAATGCTATTGCGGCCGACCCAGCCCTTGTGGAGGATTATCGGGTCTACATCCCAAGTAGTTTGGTGAAGGTCGTAGGCGTCGTCTATGACAGGGGGTATTTCAAAACCAGACCACGCCTCGAGTGAAGGTACTTGAGATGAAAAAACTATACTCCTCAAGTATAGTTGATGGTATGAAGTTTTACCAGGAGACATCCTCTCTCTGGGTAACTTTCACAGGTAGCATTCTCCCTCAGGCTCCTTCATTGAAGGGCTCCGCGTACCTATCCGCCGATCATATATCCCCAAGGTCGCCACATGCGATAAGTGCGGCCAGATCGGGCACTCTGAACCGTACTGCTCAAATAAAGCAGCCTGTGGTAAATGCAATGGTAGCCACATGACTGTGGACTGTCAGGACTGTGGACTGTGGACTCCGCTCAAAAGTGTCCTCACTGCAAAAATAATTGGCACGACGTCACCTCTTGTCCTGTCTACCTTGGCACTCCAAATCGTCAAACCGCTGAAGCTGCACGCCCATGTACGAGCCTAAAGCCAACGTCATACTTTAACGTCGAATTCCCTCCCCACTCGAAAACTCAAGGCCCTCTCAAATCCCGCGTTCCCCAAAACCTCAAGACCCTTCCCCAAGCAGACAATTCTCAGCCTCACTGAGATGCTGGAATCACTGCTTGACTCCTTCAACATCATTGAGCCTTCCTCAGGAATGTTACGTTGGGCAATCCCGATCCTGAAAGTATTCATCAGACAATGACTCGCAAATTGGTCACGTCTTAGTATGATTATTCGTCTAGACGACTAAATATGGCAATGTCCATCATACTACAATGGAACCGTAGAAGTTATATTGGAAAAATAGATTCTTTGAAAGTTTTAGTTGCTCAATACAATTGCGACGTATTTGCCCTTAGTGAAACTTGGCTTACCCCCGACATAAAAATTTTCTTCCACGAATATAATGTGATACGTCAAGATCTAACAAGTTTAGGGAATGTTAGGCGTGGTGGGGGAGTTGGAATAGACATTAAAAATAGCCACAGTTTCTATAGACTTCCAATTCCCTCACTGCAAGTCGTAGAAGCTGTCGCAATCCAGGTAGCAATGGCTTTTAAGAGCCATTTTTTATCCTCTTCTTCTTCTTCTTCTTCTTCTTCTTCTTCTTCTTTTTTGGCCCGCTCATAGTTGAGCACGTCGTGCTGACATGGCCAGGTTACCAATCCGTTTCCAGGAAAATCGGTCCAGGACTGCTCTCCTCCACCCCCGGCTGCACCCAATCTCCGACAGGTCCTGCTCCACTTGATCCAGCCACCGAACTCGCTGCGCTCCTCTGCGCCTCGTGCCGAACGGGTCACTGGCGAGCACCTTGCTGGCGGGGCATGAGTAAGGCATCCTCATCACGTGCCCCAGCCATCGTACTCTTCCGGCCTTGGCGATCGTTAGAATGTCTGCTCCGCCATACAACTCGGCTAGTTCGTGGTTCATTCTCCTTCTCCACACGCCCTGCTCACAAATGCCGCCAAAGATAGTTCGTAGCACCCGCCGCTCGAAAATGGCGAGAGCGTTGGCGTCCTCCGCCCGTATCGTCCAAGACTCATGGCCATAGAGGACTACCGGGCGTATCACTGTGCGATATATCGTGCATTTCGTCTGTTGCTGGAGTCTTCTGGATCGCAGGATTTTATGGAGCCCATAGTAGGCACGATTTCACTGAACAATGCGTCTTCGGATTTCTCTGTCTACGTTGTTTACGAAGCTACGATCGTATCGAGGTAGCAGAACTCCTCTACCAGCTCAAGATCGTCACCATCAACTGTTACTCTGCTTCCAAGTCGGGCTCTATCCCGATCAGAGCCACTGGCAAGCAGGTACTTGGTATTTTTTATCCTAGGTGACTTTAATTCACATGGATACGATTGGGGCTGCCATAAAGATGATCGCATTGCACCAATCATCAGGGACCTTTGCGAAAAATATAGATTGGCAATTATGAGTTCTGGAGATGCAACAAGAGGAAGCTACGCCTATGGCACGTGAAAGCGCAATAGATCTGTCCCTTTGTACATACACGCTAGCCTTGAATTGCAAGTGGAAGTTTATCCAAGACCCTCTCGGCAGCGACCATCTATCAATCGAAATTTCGATTATTGGGGGAGTTCGTTCAGCCAATGAAGCTCCTGTTAATTGTAATTTAACAAGGAACATCGACTGGACAAAGTAGGGCGAGCTAATGACCGCTTGCCTTGTTTGGGAATATCCCAGTTTTTCTCCGGCAACGGAGTACAAAAACCTCGTTTCCTTTATAAACGAATGTGCCCATGCTGCCCAAGCAAGGGCTTTTAAGAAACCAATCACTCCTTGGTGGAATCAAAAGTGTCAAGCGGCAATCACAGCAAAGAAGAGAGCCTTTCGCCTCTACAGAAGCACTAACTCCTCTTCCTGTTACGTATACGTATAGGGATCTTGAGAAAAAGTGCAAAAACTTGCTTAAAGCCTAAAAGAGAGGTTATTGGCCCAAATATGTCAATAACTTGAGCCCCTCAACATCGCTTTGCTCGCTTTGGAGCATGACAAGAAGGATGCGAAACAGCACAAACACTTTTGAGAGCGGAAACTTTTCAGGCGACTGGCTGAAACCTTTGTCTCAGAAAGTCTGCCCAGATTTTGCACAAATGCAGCCATTTGAACAAGATGCGCCTGGTAGTGACCCTTCTATGGACTCACCTTTTAGCATGGTAGAGCTCTCCGTTGCCCTCCACTCTAGTAACAATTCATCTCCAGGACTGGACCAGATAAGGAACAAATTGCTCTATAATCTACCAGACCTAGCGAAGAAACGGCTGCTCGGTATATACAATATTATGTTGGAAAGCAACACCGTCCCACCAGAATGGAGAGAGGTGAAAGTAGTCACCATCTTGAAACCTGGCAAATCGATATCAGAGCATGGATCGTATCGTCCCATATCGATGCTTTTCTGCTTACGCAAGTTATTAGAAAAAATGATCCTTTTTCGTCTGGACAGCTGGCTCGAATCAAACGGTCTGCTATCCGATACCCAATTTGGTTTTCGCAAAGGCAAGGGTACTAATGATTGTTTAGCATTGCTCATTTCGGAAATAGAGTTAGCTCATGCTCACAGAGAGATGACGGCTTCAGTATTCCTCGATATAAAAGGGGCTTTTGACTCAGTATCTGTAAATATACTATGTCAAAAACTTCAGCAAGCGGGCCTCAGCCCAAGGTTAAACAACTTTCAGTTTAACCTCCTCTCAATGAAAAGTATGAATTTCAATAACGGTCATTTGAGTATTCGACGGACCAGTTATTTCGGACTTCCGTAAGGGTCCTGCTTGAGCTCTCTTTTGTACAATTTTTACCTCAACGACATTGATACATGTCTCGCACCTAACTGTAACCTAAGACAATCAGCTGACGACGATGTAATTTCAGTTTCAATTAACACCATTGCAAATCTCTCAATACTTTTGCAAACCACTCTTAAAAATTTAGAAGAGTGGTCTAGCAAACCTATCGAGTTTTCTCCCGAGAAAACTCAAATGATGATCTTTTCTTTTTTCTATAACGTTGAGAGTAATAGAGCAAATAACTTAGAGAATCCTAAGTTTGAAATCTTCCTGTATGACAAGAAGATATCCGTTGTTAAATCTTTTAAATACCTAGGAGTTAAAATTCGATAGTAAAAATGTGTGGCGGACGCGTATCGAACATCTGATGCGTAAATGTACATAGCGGATCAATTTTCTAAGAACAGTTACTGGCTTCTGGTGGGATGCGCACCCGTCAGATGTCCTGCGACTTTATAAAACAACGATACTGTCCGTTTTGGAATACGGTTGCATATGTTTCCATTGGGCAGCCAAGACGTATCTGATCTAATTAGAGAGGATCCAGTATAGTTGTTTAAGAATCGTTTTGCACAGTATGAAATCAACTCATACAATGTCCCTTGAAGTGATGTCCGGAATGATGCCGCTCAAACTACGTTTTGAAATGCTATCGCTCTGTAATGCTATGCTGTTCGCATCAATTTAGAGCTTATCTGAGCAGTACTCTGAGCCCCAACAAGCTTCTGACAACTTGCTTCTTCTGCATAATGCTAGCGTAAATCATCCATCTTCCGTAAGGATCAGGGCCAACGGTGTCCGCCAACCACTGAAATGGATGCGAAATATGAAGGCTCCAGGGTTTGATGCAATCCATAACATCCTTCTGAAGAATTTATCTGAGAAGACCATCAATCTGATTGTCAAGATCTTTAACTCATGCCTGATATTGGGTTACTTTCTTAGTGCATGGAAGAGTGTAACCCCTATCTTAAAACAGGGAAATATTACACGTTACCTGCGAGCTACCGCCCAATTAGCCTTCTCACTTCAATGGAAAAGTTGTTCGTAAGATTGATCCTGAATCGCATTCGGGATACGGTACTTGAACTAAACATACTTCCGACACAACAGTTTTGTTTCTGGCCTGAACACTCCACTGTCCATCAGCTCCTTCGACTGAAGGACACTGTTTTATGGAATAAAGCAATGGCTAGGTCAACCGTTGTCTTTTTGCTGGATGTCGAGAAGGCATTCGACAATGTCTGGCAAGGTGGGCTTATTCATAAACTTTTTGGTTGTGGCATTCCTGTGTGCATTGCCAAGATGCTAAGTAGTTATTTGAATGAGAGTATGTTTAGAGTGGCTTTAGACCCAACTGTATCTGAATAAGTAACGATATCGATATACCTGTTCTACCCAGTCACGTTGGGGCGGGCGCGGTCAAAAAGGCAAAAACTCGACCGTTTCCGATTGTTGCGACTTATAAAAAAATTCGATAGAAAACATGTCAATTAAGAGAATTTCAAAAATGTAGATTTGTAAAAAATCTGGTTCCTGAAATATAAAGCACTTAAATCAAAACAGTTGTTCAACATGCTTCAAAAACGACGTTTTGATGGTACATCTTTCGATACCGAGAATATCATTAATTTTTATTGTACAAACATGTTTCATATATCATTTTAAAGGATTATATTAATTATTTCTTATAATTGAGCCAAAACACATATTTGATTAATCTTAATATGAGATTCTAAGCAAAAAACTATAAAAAAAAGTTTAAAAAATAGGTTTTTCAGCTTTGGTAAGGATTTAAAATGTCGTATTTCCAGATAAACTACATATTAGTGCTTAAATATTAAACTATTCATGTTTGGTGGTTTCCTATCCAGCCACATTCATCCGCGCTTACCACAGTGTTTTTTTCGTTACTAGATTTGGGGTAGCTACTAGATTTGGGGTGGTTACAAATTTACCATGATAATTAATCAAATCTTTGAAAATACGCGGTATCTTAAATTACTTATTGTTGTGTACTCAAAGGGGCAACATTTTTCACCTTTCCCATCAACAAGGTAAACTATGCGAATCTATAAATCACAAAAAATCGCACCTCTAATCTGTTCAAGTGCAGGTATACATACTTTGGGAAACAAATAATTGTACTAAGGAACAGAGAAACTGAAACCGACTAACCATATCTTCGAAACACCTTATACGTTTGCACATGTTATTCTCTACTTATAAAGAAAATCACTTGATTTTTGTGGCATAACCAATTAACGTCATGAATTGCAAATATGTTTTCTATTTTTATCAACGATTTCATGAAAATAAATTACAAACAAACCATAGACCTTGAAAAATTAAAGTGTTTCTACGTAGCCTCGTACATCTTGTATTAGAACTATACAGCTGGTACGAAAATCCAGTTACACTGCACAAGGTATAAAATACTGCAGATGCAGGAGATATAATGTTACAATCTTCTGTTCCGATTAGGCATAATAGAGAAGATCCAATAGAGACATGCCAATAGTGTTTTTAGGCAACTTGCCTGGTTGACAGGGCTGGCATCAGGAAAATCATCTAGGGAATTCAATTTGATTAGCACTTTTTTGCGTGCTTTGATTTCTAGTGTTCCTCAAATAAGCTCGAATCCGTTAGGAAATTAGAATGCATAAAACTTTTTTTTATCCGGAATCTGAAACAAATTCTTGTTAGTGGATGTGTGTATAAGCACAAACGACAGAAGTTTTTAAAGTTATGGGGGAAGGTTAAATTTAAATTAAGTTTTCTGTATCATTTAGAGGAAAATGATGATTTCGATTAATTTGTTTCTATTTGTATTCCCGTTAACCCAGCGAATTGAAGTGAAAATAACTATTTGTAAAACAATTTTGATAATGTTGGCATTTATAACTTAAATTAATGAGTAAAAACACAATGTATACCCTCCGAATAATAAATAATAAACAAATAATAAAGTTTCTACATTTTTATTTTAACCAGACGTAATTTCGAGGATGCCTATCAATATTCAAACGAGTTTAGAATGGATATATCTCGGCATTTCAAGATTACCGGAACCCTCCTCAAGTTGAAAGCCACGCAGTTTTACGGGTTGCGGCTAAAACAAAACTCGGTTTGCTTTCGAGACAAAAATCAACTCGCTATACAGACGTTCTCGGGGATAAAGCTCCTGTCACTTAGGAGCTTTGTAACAAAAATTACCAAAATAAAAGAGCTTTACGAGAGCTCATTTCTCTGGCTAATGCAGATTCATAATTCGCTGTTGTTGTACACTCACTGGATAGTGCTCTTTCTTTTGCTACCTTTTGCTTTCTTTTGCTTTTTGTACCGCTACCGGTCTATTTTTCTTCTAACGCTTGCTGTGAAATATATGCAATGGTTAGATTAATACGTACTTACGATTCCGGTGCATCGGTCCTTGCAAAACCTGCTCGTCTATAGCTAATATGTCTATAGACACCGTTTCTAACCAGGTTTTAATGTACCGATAACAGTCAAATTGTTATGCGTTATTTAATCTGAGATTTAGGATCTCGGAATAGGTACACAGCAATACAATATTGTAAATCATTCCAGTAACCTCTCCATATTAACACCAACGACGCTCTAAGCGACGCAGGTAGATTATCTATGGTGAAATGGATCTTTCCTTCTCAACATTCAAAACATTTTCACATAATTTGCTCATTCGCCGTCATCTAAGCTGGAATCATGTAACATGTAACATCTGTTTGATGCTTACAGATGCAAACATACATATAGATCTGTCGGACAAAGACGGAATGGGTAAATCGCAAACGATTATCTGAGGTAGTACAACGATTAGCAGAATTTTATACCATATATGGACAGCGTAGAAGCACAATTAGACAACATTCTATACTAAATATCTCACCAATCCGTTGCCACTTCGTTGCCAAAAGAACCATTACAGCATTTGTGTTGAGACGCAATACAATTGAAGAGCTCATTCAAACAAATACAACAAATGCTCCCGATTCGTCAGACATTGAGCTTATTACATGGTCCAGATAGTTGAAGTTTTCCTCGTGCTCATCCTAGGATTAGTATGCTTTCATGAAATACTGAATGATTTTAGTAGCATATCTACCATCATCGTCAATAGACAAACGAATGATTCTTTACCCTAATCGTTGCTGATATCTCTATCGGATGTATCCTACACTGATTTATGATGATAGGATTTATTGATGTTGGGTATGTCCAGTTTGAGCGCATGGAAAATTTTATATACGTGTTCATTTGTGAACCTTGTGACGTTGCATTTTACGAAGAAATTGTATATTTCCATGCTTGTATACTGTATTTCGAACATTATACGTGTCATTCAGTAGAAAATATATCTGAATATTGAAATTTTCTTCATAACTCGACGGACCAAAAACCATCTCACACAGCTGATCGTTTCAAAACAGAGAGTCCCAGTGCGCGTTCAAATAAGAGATAGAGTGAACGCCGTATGACACTCAATAGCACCGGACGGTGAGTGAGCTCACTTTTTGGTGAAGTAGAGAAGAAGCAGTAAGTGGAAGCGAGAGCAAAGAGTTAAACCCCTGCTAATGGGAATCATTCAAAATAACTCACGACGGAGGCTCTCAAAAGGCTTCATTTTTGCGGTTTTGTCGACAAAATGCAGCCTCGGCCGGAAACGCTCCCTACTGCCAAGAATCACTCAAAAGAAACTCACGACGGAGGCTCTCAAAAGGCTTCAAATTTGCGGTTTTGTCGTCAAAAATGAAACCGCGGCCGGAAACGCTCGTGCATGCTTCGGCCCTTTTCCCCTTCGCTCACATTTCTCATTTCTGTAGCTCAGTTTCTTTCAAGGTAGAGAGACGCAAGCCGCGAGCGCAAGCTTCGAGCGCAATTACGCTCGCGCTTACGGCTGCGCTCTCTTTCAGAACAAACGCGCAGACGGAAGAACCTACAAGAGGGAATACAGTACATTTTATTGCGTTTTTTCATATTTCATTATATTTTGTTTGCGGTGGCGTCTTTCAGCTGCGTGTACGGGGAATAAACGCCTTCATCGTCCAGTAGCACTGTTTGCCTGCATGGCCAATTACATATAGTTCACATCTATCACCAGTATTTCCAGTGGTGAAATGCTGCGACATAGTTTCCACGTCCAACAGGAGCAAACATCCTGTCCTGCATAGTAGTTCCCTCGTCAAGCAGCAGCAAACATGAAATAAGATAATGAAAGTATTAGAAAACAAATCAAACTCCAATTGCGATGATTTTTAACCTACCTCAACGGTAACGCTTCCTCTGCAATGATGCGACCTTTCTCCAACAACAGCACTTGCACACTGGCAGTTTGCGTTTTCTCTTTAACTTACCCGTACTCTTCGCCGTTTGCTTCAATCCACAAATTTGCTAAGTTCTCTTCGTCGACGCATCGGCTGGACTTAGAATTTGGAGAAACGCGCACACAAACCCAAAATCGCTGCTGGCAGCCGCACACATGCACACGCACATGGGTACGAAGGTGCAAAGCGGAGAAATCTAGCCCATTTCGTTCGCTTCGTGCAGCCAGGCGGGGAAAAATCACACAAAAACGGTGAGGGGTAGGTAGAAAATCATCTTTTGTCTCTTTCCCGCTACCACAGAGTTTCTAAAGAGTAATCCTAAATCTCAGATTAAATAACGCATAACAATTTGACTGTTATCGGTACATTAAAACCTGGTTAGAAACGGTGTCTATAGACATATTAGCTATAGACGAGCAGGTTTTGCAAGGACCGATGCACCGGAATCGTAAGTACGTATTAATCTAACCATTGCATTATTGCATATTTCACAGCAAGCGTTAGAAGAAAAATAGACCGGTAGCGGTACAAAAAGCAAAAGAAAGCAAAAGGTAGCAAAAGAAAGAGCACTATCCAGTGAGTGTACAACAACAGCGAATTATGAATCTGCATTAGCCAGAGAAATGAGCTCTCATAAAGCTCTTTTATTTTGGTAATTTTTGTTACAAAGCTCCTAAGTGACAGGAGCTTTATCCCCGAGAACGTCTGTATAGCGAGTTGATTTTTGTCTCGAAAGCAAACCGAGTTTTGTTTTAGCCGCAACCCGTAAAACTGCGTGGCTTTCATCTTGAGGAGGGTTCCGGTAATCTTGAAATGCCGAGATATATCCTTTCTAAACTCGTTTGAATATTGATAGGCATCCTCGAAATTACGTCTGGTTAAAATAAAAATGTAGAAACTTTATTATTTGTTTATTATTTATTATTCGGAGGGTATACATTGTGTTTTTACTCATTAATTTAAGTTATAAATGCCAACATTATCAAAATTGTTTTACAAATAGTTATTTTCACTTCAATTCGCTGGGTTAACGGGAATACAAATAGAAACAAATTAATCGAAATCATCATTTTCCTCTAAATGATACAGAAAACTTAATTTAAATTTAACCTTCCCCCATAACTTTAAAAACTTCTGTCGTTTGTGCTTATACACACATCCACTAACAAGAATTTGTTTCAGATTCCGGATAAAAAAAAGTTTTATGCATTCTAATTTCCTAACGGATTCGAGCTTATTTGAGGAACACTAGAAATCAAAGCACGCAAAAAAGTGCTAATCAAATTGAATTCCCTAGATGATTTTCCTGATGCCAGCCCTGTCAACCAGGCAAGTTGCCTAAAAACACTATTGGCATGTCTCTATTGGATCTTCTCTATTATGCCTAATCGGAACAGAAGATTGTAACATTATATCTCCTGCATCTGCAGTATTTTATACCTTGTGCAGTGTAACTGGATTTTCGTACCAGCTGTATAGTTCTAATACAAGATGTACGTTCTCTGTTCCTTAGTACAATTATTTGTTTCCCAAAGTATGTATACCTGCACTTGAACAGATTAGAGGTGCGATTTTTTGTGATTTATAGATTCGCATAGTTTACCTTGTTGATGGGAAAGGTGAAAAATGTTGCCCCTTTGAGTACACAACAATAAGTAATTTAAGATACCGCGTATTTTCAAAGATTTGATTAATTATCATGGTAAATTTGTAACCACCCCAAATCTAGTAGCTACCCCAAATCTAGTAACGAAAAAAACACTGTGGTAAGCGCGGATGAATGTGGCTGGATAGGAAACCACCAAACATGAATAGTTTAATATTTAAGCACTAATATGTAGTTTATCTGGAAATACGACATTTTAAATCCTTACCAAAGCTGAAAAACCTATTTTTTAAACTTTTTTTTATAGTTTTTTGCTTAGAATCTCATATTAAGATTAATCAAATATGTGTTTTGGCTCAATTATAAGAAATAATTAATATAATCCTTTAAAATGATATATGAAACATGTTTGTACAATAAAAATTAATGATATTCTCGGTATCGAAAGATGTACCATCAAAACGTCGTTTTTGAAGCATGTTGAACAACTGTTTTGATTTAAGTGCTTTATATTTCAGGAACCAGATTTTTTACAAATCTACATTTTTGAAATTCTCTTAATTGACATGTTTTCTATCGAATTTTTTTATAAGTCGCAACAATCGGAAACGGTCGAGTTTTTGCCTTTTTGACCGCGCCCGCCCCAACGTGACTGGGTAGAACAGGTATATCGATATTGTTACTTATTCAGATACAGTTGGGTCTAAAGCCACTCTAAACATACTCTCATTCAAATAACTACTTAGCATCTTGGCAATGCACACAGGAATGCCACAACCAAAAAGTTTATGAATAAGCCCACCTTGCCAGACATTGTCGAATGCCTTCTCGACATCCAGCAAAAAGACAACGGTTGACCTAGCCATTGCTTTATTCCATAAAACAGTGTCCTTCAGTCGAAGGAGCTGATGGACAGTGGAGTGTTCAGGCCAGAAACAAAACTGTTGTGTCGGAAGTATGTTTAGTTCAAGTACCGTATCCCGAATGCGATTCAGGATCAATCTTACGAACAACTTTTCCATTGAAGTGAGAAGGCTAATTGGGCGGTAGCTCGCAGGTAACGTGTAATATTTCCCTGTTTTAAGATAGGGGTTACACTCTTCCATGCACTAAGAAAGTAACCCAATATCAGGCATGAGTTAAAGATCTTGACAATCAGATTGATGGTCTTCTCAGATAAATTCTTCAGAAGGATGTTATGGATTGCATCAAACCCTGGAGCCTTCATATTTCGCATCCATTTCAGTGGTTGGCGGACACCGTTGGCCCTGATCCTTACGGAAGATGGATGATTTACGCTAGCATTATGCAGAAGAAGCAAGTTGTCAGAAGCTTGTTGGGGCTCAGAGTACTGCTCAGATAAGCTCTAAATTGATGCGAACAGCATAGCATTACAGAGCGATAGCATTTCAAAACGTAGTTTGAGCGGCATCATTCCGGACATCACTTCAAGGGACATTGTATGAGTTGATTTCATACTGTGCAAAACGATTCTTAAACAACTATACTGGATCCTCTCTAATTAGATCAGATACGTCTTGGCTGCCCAATGGAAACATATGCAACCGTATTCCAAAACGGACAGTATCGTTGTTTTATAAAGTCGCAGGACATCTGACGGGTGCGCATCCCACCAGAAGCCAGTAACTGTTCTTAGAAAATTGATCCGCTATGTACATTTACGCATCAGATGTTCGATACGCGTCCGCCACACATTTTTACTATCGAATTTTAACTCCTAGGTATTTAAAAGATTTAACAACGGATATCTTCTTGTCATACAGGAAGATTTCAAACTTAGGATTCTCTAAGTTATTTGCTCTATTACTCTCAACGTTATAGAAAAAAGAAAAGATCATCATTTGAGTTTTCTCGGGAGAAAACTCGATAGGTTTGCTAGACCACTCTTCTAAATTTTTAAGAGTGGTTTGCAAAAGTATTGAGAGATTTGCAATGGTGTTAATTGAAACTGAAATTACATCGTCGTCAGCTGATTGTCTTAGGTTACAGTTAGGTGCGAGACATGTATCAATGTCGTTGAGGTAAAAATTGTACAAAAGAGAGCTCAAGCAGGACCCTTACGGAAGTCCGAAATAACTGGTCCGTCGAATACTCAAATGACCGTTATTGAAATTCATACTTTTCATTGAGAGGAGGTTAAACTGAAAGTTGTTTAACCTTGGGCTGAGGCCCGCTTGCTGAAGTTTTTGACATAGTATATTTACAGATACTGAGTCAAAAGCCCCTTTTATATCGAGGAATACTGAAGCCGTCATCTCTCTGTGAGCATGAGCTAACTCTATTTCCGAAATGAGCAATGCTAAACAATCATTAGTACCCTTGCCTTTGCGAAAACCAAATTGGGTATCGGATAGCAGACCGTTTGATTCGAGCCAGCTGTCCAGACGAAAAAGGATCATTTTTTCTAATAACTTGCGTAAGCAGAAAAGCATCGATATGGGACGATACGATCCATGCTCTGATATCGATTTGCCAGGTTTCAAGATGGTGACTACTTTCACCTCTCTCCATTCTGGTGGGACGGTGTTGCTTTCCAACATAATATTGTATATACCGAGCAGCCGTTTCTTCGCTAGGTCTGGTAGATTATAGAGCAATTTGTTCCTTATCTGGTCCAGTCCTGGAGATGAATTGTTACTAGAGTGGAGGGCAACGGAGAGCTCTACCATGCTAAAAGGTGAGTCCATAGAAGGGTCACTACCAGGCGCATCTTGTTCAAATGGCTGCATTTGTGCAAAATCTGGGCAGACTTTCTGAGACAAAGGTTTCAGCCAGTCGCCTGAAAAGTTTCCGCTCTCAAAAGTGTTTGTGCTGTTTCGCATCCTTCTTGTCATGCTCCAAAGCGAGCAAAGCGATGTTGAGGGGCTCAAGTTATTGACATATTTGGGCCAATAACCTCTCTTTTAGGCTTTAAGCAAGTTTTTGCACTTTTTCTCAAGATCCCTATACGTATACGTAACAGGAAGAGGAGTTAGTGCTTCTGTAGAGGCGAAAGGCTCTCTTCTTTGCTGTGATTGCCGCTTGACACTTTTGATTCCACCAAGGAGTGATTGGTTTCTTAAAAGCCCTTGCTTGGGCAGCATGGGCACATTCGTTTATAAAGGAAACGAGGTTTTTGTACTCCGTTGCCGGAGAAAAACTGGGATATTCCCAAACAAGGCAAGCGGTCATTAGCTCGCCCTACTTTGTCCAGTCGATGTTCCTTGTTAAATTACAATTAACAGGAGCTTCATTGGCTGAACGAACTCCCCCAATAATCGAAATTTCGATTGATAGATGGTCGCTGCCGAGAGGGTCTTGGATAAACTTCCACTTGCAATTCAAGGCTAGCGTGTATGTACAAAGGGACAGATCTATTGCGCTTTCACGTGCCATAGGCGTAGCTTCCTCTTGTTGCATCTCCAGAACTCATAATTGCCAATCTATATTTTTCGCAAAGGTCCCTGATGATTGGTGCAATGCGATCATCTTTATGGCAGCCCCAATCGTATCCATGTGAATTAAAGTCACCTAGGATAAAAAATACCAAGTACCTGCTTGCCAGTGGCTCTGATCGGGATAGAGCCCGACTTGGAAGCAGAGTAACAGTTGATGGTGACGATCTTGAGCTGGTAGAGGAGTTCTGCTACCTCGATACGATCGTAGCTTCGTAAACAACGTAGACAGAGAAATCCGAAGACGCATTGTTCAGGGAAATCGTGCCTACTATGGGCTCCATAAAATCCTGCGATCCAGAAGACTCCAGCAACAGACGAAATGCACGATATATCGCACAGTGATACGCCCGGTAGTCCTCTATGGCCATGAGTCTTGGACGATACGGGCGGAGGACGCCAACGCTCTCGCCATTTTCGAGCGGCGGGTGCTACGAACTATCTTTGGCGGCATTTGTGAGCAGGGCGTGTGGAGAAGGAGAATGAACCACGAACTAGCCGAGTTGTATGGCGGAGCAGACATTCTAACGATCGCCAAGGCCGGAAGAGTACGATGGCTGGGGCACGTGATGAGGATGCCTTACTCATGCCCCGCCAGCAAGGTGCTCGCCAGTGACCCGTTCGGCACGAGGCGCAGAGGAGCGCAGCGAGTTCGGTGGCTGGATCAAGTGGAGCAGGACCTGTCGGAGATTGGGTGCAGCCGGGGGTGGAGGAGAGCAGTCCTGGACCGATTTTCCTGGAAACGGATTGGTAACCTGGCCATGTCAGCACGACGTGCTCAACTATGAGCGGGCCAAGAAAGAAGAAGAAGAAGAAGAAGAAGAAGAAGAGGATAAAAAATGGCTCTTAAAAGCCATTGCTACCTGGATTGCGACAGCTTCTACGACTTGCAGTGAGGGAATTGGAAGTCTATAGAAACTGTGGCTATTTTTAATGTCTATTCCAACTCCCCCACCACGCCTAACATTCCCTAAACTTGTTAGATCTTGACGTATCACATTATATTCGTGGAAGAAAATTTTTATGTCGGGGGTAAGCCAAGTTTCACTAAGGGCAAATACGTCGCAATTGTATTGAGCAACTAAAACTTTCAAAGAATCTATTTTTCCAATATAACTTCTACGGTTCCATTGTAGTATGATGGACATTGCCATATTTAGTCGTCTAGACGAATAATCATACTAAGACGTGACCAATTTGCGAGTCATTGTCTGATGAATACTTTCAGGATCGGGATTGCCCAACGTAACATTCCTGAGGAAGGCTCAATGATGTTGAAGGAGTCAAGCAGTGATTCCAGCATCTCAGTGAGGCTGAGAATTGTCTGCTTGGGGAAGGGTCTTGAGGTTTTGGGGAACGCGGGATTTGAGAGGGCCTTGAGTTTTCGAGTGGGGAGGGAATTCGACGTCAAAGTATGACGTTGGCTTTAGGCTCGTACATGGGCGTGCAGCTTCAGCGGTTTGACGATTTGAAGTGCCAAGGTAGACAGGACAAGAGGTGACGTCGTGCCAATTATTTTTGCAGTGAGGACACTTTTGAGCGGAGTCCACAGTCCACAGTCCTGACAGTCCACAGTCATGTGGCTACCATTGCATTTACCACAGGCTGCTTTATTTGAGCAGTACGGTTCAGAGTGCCCGATCTGGCCGCACTTATCGCATGTGGCGACCTTGGGGATATATGATCGGCGGATAGGTACGCGGAGCCCTTCAATGAAGGAGCCTGAGGGAGAATGCTACCTGTGAAAGTTACCCAGAGAGAGGATGTCTCCTGGTAAAACTTCATACCATCAACTATACTTGAGGAGTATAGTTTTTTCATCTCAAGTACCTTCACTCGAGGCGTGGTCTGGTTTTGAAATACCCCCTGTCATAGACGACGCCTACGACCTTCACCAAACTACTTGGGATGTAGACCCGATAATCCTCCACAAGGGCTGGGTCGGCCGCAATAGCATTTGATTGAGGACGATCTTTAGCGGTTATTCTCAGTTTGTTTGGGCGCAACCGAAGCACGTCCAAAACTCCCAGGGTTTGTTTATACACCAGATTCGTTATGATGCGTACGTCCATTATTTTGTGTTTTTGCATGATGTAAATATCATGCACACCATTGTAGATGGCATGATATGCACGCGCGCGGGTCAGAGAAGGTTGCGCGGTCAGGTTTGGTGTAGGCATTGGTTTTTTTACCAGATATTCCTGGATCGGAATTTTTCTCTTCACTGTAGTGAAGTCATCACTCGTTTCGGGATTCGGGTCTACCTCTAACCACGACTTGGTCAAAGGGAGACAGGTGATGGGATAGCCCAAGAGACAAACGCCGAAGCGCTGCGGTAGCGAGAAAGAGATAAAAGATGATTTTCTACCTGTACCTCACCGGTTTGAGCGATTTTGGGTGATTTTTCCCCGCTTGGCTGCACGAAGTGAACGAAATGGACTAGATTTCTCCGCTTTGCACCTTCGTACCCATGTGCGTGTGCATGTGTGCGGCTGCCAGCAGCGATTTTGGGTTTGTGTGCGCGTTTCTCCAAATTCTAAGTCCAGCCGATGCGTTGGTAAAGTGAACTTAGCAAATGTGTCAGCAAAGCGGCATGTGGAGTGAAAGAGATAGCAAGAGGAAATTTCAGTGTTCAAGAGTCAGTGTAAAAGTGATGTTCCTGGGAGAAGAACGTGCGTGCGGTGTAAATATAAAGGTAAGTTTGCACATAACATTGTTGGGATAATGTTTACATTTTCTAATTCATGCATTTGCTTATTTCTTGTTTCATGATTCATGCTGCTGTGCGCCGAGACAACATTCAATCACCGAAAATGCACCAGAAGATGACAATAAAGCGAGATATTGCTGCATAATAGTTATACTTCGAAGACGCCTGTGCTACTTCGTGTGCATCGGAAGACACCTTTAATATAGCACCGAGGATAGACGTAGCGGGAAGTCTTTTTTTGTATTTTTAAAGAAAAAAAAAAATATATATATATATATATATATATATATATATATATATATATTTATATATATATATATATATATATATATATATATATATATATATATATATATATATATATATATATATATATTTATATATATATATATATATATATATATATATATATATATATATATATATATATATATATATATATATATATATATAAATATATATATATATATATATATATATATATATATATATATATATATATATATATATATATATATATATATATATACATATAAATATATATAAATATATATATGTATATATATATATATATATATATATATATATATATATATATATATATATATATATATATATATATATATATTATCTATATATATATATATATATGTATATATATATATATATATATATATATATATATATATATATATATATATATATATATATTAACTACATATATAGATATATAAATGTATATATATATATATATATATATATATATATATATATATATATATATATATATATATATATATATATATATATATATATATATATATATATATATATGTAGATATATATATATATATATATATATATATATATATATATATATATATATATATATATATATATATCATTATATATATATATATATATATATATATATGTATATATATATATATATATATATATATATATATATATATATATATATATATATATATATATATATATATATATACTTACTTACTTACTTATCAGGCTCTACAACCGTTTGGCGGTCTTGGCCTGCTCCAGGAGAAACCGGAACCGCTCGCGGTCGAGCGCAGTCGTCTGCCAATTGTTGATCCCGGCCTTTTTGGCGGACGCATCCACGCCATCACTCCATCTCAGTTTGGGCCTACCACGCCTCCTCTGTCCATGTGGGCAGCCTAAAAGGACTTTACGGGCTGGGTCGTCCGGTGCCATTCTAATGACATAACCAGCCCACCGGAGCCTGGCGAGTCTAATTCGCTGCACGACAGTGAGGCTATCGTACAGTTCGTAGAACTCGTCGTTGTATCGGCTTCTCCATTGTCCTTCCACACATACGGGGCCAAAGATCCTTCTGAGCATCTTCCTCTCGAACGTGGCTAAGGGTGTTTCGTCAGCTTTGGACAAGGTCCATGTCTCAAAGGCGTATGTGAGTACTGGCACTATGAATGTTTTATATTGTTTTAGCTTCAGCCGTCGTGACAGGTATTTTGAGTGGGGAAGTTTCCTCAGGCTGTAGTATGACCGGTTGGCTGCCAGCACCCTTGCGCGTAATTCAACTTCTATGCTACTGTTGGTGCTGACTTTTGACCCAAGATAGGTGAAGTTTTGGACGACTTCAAAGGTTTGCTCACCTATCTGTACGTCATGCCTGCGTAGACTCGCATTAGTATTTGTTAGCAGGGCCGCTGACGGTGCCACCATCATTTTGGTTTTTGCCTCGTTAATCTCCAAACCGAGGTTCTCAGCCGCCTGCTCAATCCGTTTGTAAGCCTCTGCTACATAGGAGAGCCGCAAACCAATGATGTCTATGTCATCAGCGTATGCCAGAATCTGGATTGACTTGTAGAAGATGGTCCCCGAGGTTTCCACTCCTGAGTCTCGGATGGCCCTCTCTAGCGCCAGGTTGAAAAGGACACAGGCAAGCCCATCGCCCTGGCGCAGACCCTTGGTGGTAGCAAAGGGCCTTGAGAGTTTTCCATCCACCATCACCTGGCATGTGACGTTGGTCATGGTCATTTTAACAAGCCTGGTAAGGTTGGCCGGGATTCCAAAAGAGCTCATTGCGTCGTAAAGTTTTACCCTGGCTGTGCTGTCGTATGCGGCTTTGAAGTCTATAAAGAGATGGAAAGATTGGAGCTGTTGCTCCGCCATCTTCTCCAAGATCTGCCGCATGGTGAAGATCTGGTCAGCGGTTGATTTTCCTTTTCGGAATCCCCTCTGATAGTTTCCCACTGT
>NC_071293.1:13697125-13699625 GCF_943737925.1 Anopheles nili
TACATCAAGCTGACTAACTGATTTTTATTGCTCACTAATTTTGAATGGATTCTGGAAAGTGCTCCCGTGATTCTTTTTACTAACAATTTTTTTAACAGATTCTGAAAAGCCTTGTTCCTCTAGTTATCTGCTGTTATGAACTAAGCAGAAATATAAAAAAATCAGTAACATAATTGTAACACATAGATGAAAAAATTACCAAATTGCATAAATTGCACAAAGGACATAAAAAATCATTTTACGAATATATTATCAGCTTCTCGGAAATTGAGCTGTATGGGAAATATAACAGTTTAATATGCATGATTTTATCATAAAGTTTCTTATTGATTGATGAATTACAATGCGTAGAAATAGTTATTGTATATTTCATCAAACAAACTCTGTATGTCCGATAAAGTGGTAATGTAGATATGACAGATCCAAATCAAGTAATGGTTATACTCCCTTCGTTTACATTCGCTAAGCAGTTCATCTGCTAAGTTACGGTTGACTAAATCGTATTGTTTGTCCGGTAGAAGATTTGTTGCAAGAGTTAAAACTTAATAGAATAATGATTTTCTCACTGACACGAGGCATACACAATGGAATTTGACCAGTGACTCTTTTTTCATTTTTTTATTAAGTATTCTAAAAAGTATTGTACTTATTACGCTTAAAATTCTAATCTACATAGTATCATCCTTAATGGATAACTAATCTAGGTTTCCTGTTCCTTAGAGTGTCAAAGCTAGAGCTAGTGCCTAAGCTGTCCCTACGTGTTTAAAATTATACTTCAGCATATGCTGGTGGTTAATCGCACGAGGCCGTCTATCGAGGCGAACTCTACTTTATCCTTAATAACTTAAAATTATGAAAATAGATAGAATCTTAACCTTAAACCTAACTACACACTACTTAAAAAAACACCTTAAAAAGAATTTGGATTAACGCAGAGGTTGAATTCCGGGAGGTGAGGCAGAGACGCATGAAGTCAGCTTCAATGCGCTCACTTATCAATAGGTTCTCTGCATATAGACGCAGATCCTTTGTGGGGTATCTAGCAGCAAGATTGAGAATCATTTTCAGAAACTTGTTCTGGATTCTCTGCACTACTAGCATATTCGCGTTTGAGCAATTGCTCCAAGCATTGGATCCGTACATCAGTACCGGTAAGATGACTTGCCGATAGATAATATGCTTATTATCTCTCGACAGTCCCGAGCGGCGCTTGATGAGTGGATTCAAACTCGTTATTGTTATTGTTATTTATTTAAGAACGGCCTGATCGTATTTAGACATACAAACTCATCAAGAGGCCAAATTTTTTGAAAGCAAAATGATTTTAAAAAGATAGCTTTCGATCTTAAGCTACTTAGGAGGCTAACAATGGTTGCGTCGATGTCCTTCATCGTCGTATGGGGTGTTCCCGCGTCGAGGGTGTCACTGATGATCCGCTTAAAGTCAGTCCAGTTGGCCGCTTGGTAACTTGTCTGCTGCCTCCTGACTTGCGTCGCGGTGTCTCGGATATCCATGACCACTGGCATGTGATCCGAAGGTAGGTCCGTCAGGGTGTTTGGTGCCTTGGTGTTGTCCATGTTGGAGAGGAAGATGCCTGCTTGCAGTATGTAGCGTTAAAGCGGAAGCTGTCACGGGAGGAGGCTGTCTCAACACCGGCTCTTTCACTAATTCCGTACTTAAAGAGAAAGAATACGGAAGTTAATGTCCCGACGGACAGCCATGGCAACGCCACCTTTGGTACTTCCCTGTTGCTCGAGGCGGACCACTGAAGGCCTGATCCGGCTGCAGATGGGTCTCGGTGAGGGCCATCAGGTAGATTTTCTCGGACCTGAGAAAAACGACAAGCTCTATCTTCTTGTGGTGGACGGAGTAAGAGTTCCTCGTAGCGCATTCAATGGTCTCTTCGGATGATAAAAGAGATCATATGATTTAGTATCTGGTCTTTTGGGAGAACTTTCACCATCCTTTTATACTCAAACCAGAGGCGAACGATAGCGCCAAACTGGCTCTGAAGTTCCTCCTCATCGGTAATTTGTTGCACGCTCAGAGTAGCTGGCAGCTGGCTCAGCTTGTCCTAAGCAGGTTGGTGGCTGGATAGGCTTGTATGCTTGGCACCCCTTGCAAATGCAAACGGGAGCATTAGTGCTGGGGTAGCTTTTGGATGCTGCTGTATTCATGGTAGCTCTGTTATACATTATTTTTTGCCCGTATATATATTGTATCAAATAAAGAACAGAATAAATAATCTGCATAGAATAGCCGTAATAACAAACTAACTAATTTGGCTGTAACTGAACGTTACAGGATGTGCATAGTATGTCCACCGGATGGGAAATATTGCAGACTTCCTATACGCTGGCCATAACTAATAATGAAATCTGTTATAAGGCGTTCTGGATTCTTAGCGCCTCCTTTTATTTATGAAAGGAATACTTACTTACTTACTTAATTATCAGGCGCTACAACCGCTTGGCGGTCTTGGCCTGCTCCAGGAGAAACC